>NC_044307.1:99833149-100135064 GCF_007474595.2 Lynx canadensis
AGAGAGATGAGGGCAGATTATTCTGGAGGAGAGTACTTTGTCACGTGATCCCTCTATTGGGGTGCTGGCAGGTAGGTTTGGGGGACGATTCCCCCGGGGCCCTGTCAGACACTGGCTCCTCCACTCAGCCTGACAACATTTCTGGAGAAGTTCTTTATCCTTGTGCAATCCAGGGGCTCAGAAACAATATGCCCTCCCTTTAGCCCGCTAACAGGACTGCATAAGGCAGGGAAATACTGCCACCTGTTGATCATTCAGAATCCTTGTTTGAGCATAAATTTCCATGCACACGCACTTTGTAAAAATGAATCCCGCCTTTTACTAGTACTGAATATTTAGAAAATTCGATATCTTATATACTTGCCCTGTGTATCCATTTTTACACAAATAACCTGTGAATAGACTTGAAAATCACCAGTTGCCTATTTGAAAAGTCACCTCTGAATAGCCAGGTGCCCACTTCATATACATTTATAAGTTATACAGGGTCAGAGAAGTAAAGGGGTCTTGAGCTTCAAGTTCAAGAGTTCCAGGATCTGTTTTTGCATGACCACTGTGTCAGCTGTGGGGCTGGGGAAGCCCCTTCCCTTGACAGGCCCTCCGGTAGGTGGGGGTAAGTGGGGACTTCCAGCTCCAATCCTACAGGTTCTGGGTACCTGGTAACACCTAATGGGAACACATTATAAGTGAATTTCAGGAACTAAGTATAACATCAAAATTATACCGCAAGGGCACCTGGGTGGCTCAGTTAAGCATCTGACTCTTGATTTTGGCTCAGGTCATGATCCCAGGGGCATGGGATGGAGCCCCACGTGGGGTTCTGTTCTGAGCCTGCTTAAGATTCTCTCCCTCTTCCTTTGCCCCTCTGCCCTGTTCAGTCTCTCTCTCTCTCTCTCTCTCCCTCTCTGAAATAAAAAAAATAAGCATTCCTTCTAAAAACTATTATACTGCAGAAGTTATATTTTAAGAAAAATAATAGAAAGGCTCTCTTTGGGGCAGCCCTGTGTATCATAATGACATTGCAACAGTTCATTGGGCCTGCAGCAAAGAGATGCCTCAAATCAAGAGGGTGACTGGGGCTGCACAAATCAAGAAGCTACACATCCATCACCCCACATTTATTGGAATGGCTCCCTCTCATCCTTTCAAACAGAAAGTGGGGTGTGCTCAAACGACCCTTGACTGCTGCTGACACTGGGAACCCAGATCTGCCCCCATCACCACACACACGCACACACACACATGCACACAAGTGAAGGAGCTGGGGCTTCCCCACGTGAGGAGCCCCTGGGGCCAGATATCCATCTGAGCTTGTGACCACTGACCGGCAGCAAGTAGGATCCATCCCTACTTCCCAGGACACCTGTGTACTTGGCTCTGGAGCTTTGAAGGTTTGCAGCACCAGTTAGGACTTTTTCTCACCTGGGAAAACAGAGTCTTGCCAGTTGCACAGTCAGCCATGGAAATGGAAGAACAAGGGGGGTTCAGAGGTACCCGTACAGTCTTGATTTGTCACATCTTAATATAAAAATATATTGGGGTGCCTGGATGGCTCAGTCGGTTGAGCGTCCAACTGCGGCTCTGGTCATGATCTCATGTTTCATGAGTTCGAGCCCCGCGTCGGGCCCTGTGCTGACAGCTCAGAGCCTGGAGCCTGCTTCAGATTCTGTGTCTCCCTCTCTTTCTGCCCCTCCCCTGCTCGTGCTCTGTCTCTCTCTGTTCCTCAAAGATGAATCAACGTTTAAAATATTAAAAAATATATAGCCACACATTTGCTAAAATAAGAAAATCAGTTGCAAATTATAGTAATCAAAAAAGACTCAAGGAGCGCCTGGGTGGCTCAATCGGCCGAGCATCCGACTCTTGATTTCAGCTCAGGTCATGATCTGACGGTTTGTGAGTTTAAGCCCCGGGTCAGACTCTGTGTCGTCAGTGCAGAGCCTGCTTTGGATCCTCTCTCTCTTCCTCTCTCTGTCCCTCACGCCCCTCCCCCCCACTCTCTCTCAAAATAAATAAACATTTTTGTAAAAAGAACCTAATATCTTAAAATTTTCAAAACACTACTTGCGCTCATTAAACACACCGGGCATTTCTAAAATGTGTTTACTTATCTCACCTACTCATTCTCAGATGTACTACCTCAGAATCGGGCTTAGTTATTCTATGTCTCAGACTCTAGTGTTTATAGTTGGTTAGAAGAGCTTGCCAGCCTCACTTGGCAACAGCAAATCTCTTTTCTCAGTTCACGACTGGGCAATGACTTAAGAATCTGAGGCATATCATCCCCAAGGGAGAGGGTCTTTGTCATGTATCTGCCTTGTTCTCCAAGTCCCCATAACGCTCCTCCTGCAACCCTCACCGAGCCGGATGCTGGTAAATGTTTAACACCCACCCCGCCACCTTAGAGGGGGGTGCAGAAAGCCCTCGCGTGTAGTGTTTACCAATTTCCGTGGTCTGAATCCTCCTGCCACGGCCACTTTCCAGCCATGGTGTGACTGACGCGGAGTTGGAGAGAGACATACACCGTTGGCCAGTGCCAACCCCAGCACATCTCTGCAAACTGAACGCACCCTCAAAACCGATGACTTCCAAAAGACACAAGCCCGTTCCCTACAGGTTTTTATACAGAGCATTACATGTTCCTCACGGTATGAAACAGTATTTTACCATCCTGCAAAACAGTTAACACCAAGTTGTCTTTTCCACCCACCAACCCCTGAGAGAGCGTTGGAGAGTTGCCAGTCTTCTGCTGACAGCAGGAAGCCAGAGTGCAGAGAGAGGGGAATCACAGGTTATTCTTGCAAGATCAGGGGAGTAAGGGGAAAGTCTGGGAAGGAGGACTCTGGGAAGTCGGCTCTGAAGCAAGGAAATCGGCTCTGGGCAGATGAGGCTGAAAAGGGAGCAGGGGGCAGCTGTGTATCTCTCCAATGGAAATCTGTGCATCTCTCCAATGGAAATCTGTGCCTAGGGCGAGCGCTTTTGGAAAAGCGGCTGAGCCCCTACAGCATGAGTGGACACCCGCACTGTGCATAGGCCGCCAGCCCTCCAGCATCCGTCCAACCTCCTGTGGCTGGAGAGAGCTACCACTCCAGGGAAATAAGGCGTGGAGGAGCTGAAGGAGAGTCCCAGGGAATCTTTGAAAAGATTGCCATCGACCTCATTCAGACCTGACCAAGGGGCACCCACAGCCAGCTGTGTACTTGACCCTGGTCTTCCATTTGTCATTGAGGCTTAGCAGGAGGCAGCAGGACTCAGAACAAAATTGTGAGGAAGTGAAGGTGCGTCTTCTCTGCCCTGGTCAGTTTCCTTCTTCCACCCTAATCCTCTCTTCCTGTCCCCATTCCTCCAGCTGCTGGCCACCTCCCAACGAATCCGCACATCCAAGAAGACTGGCCAATCTGCTTCAACTAAGAACTCCCTTCAAAAAGCAATTTGCATGTTAGTAATGAAGCCAGAGAGACAGAAAAGCCGTCAAGAAACCAGCAGTCAGTGCAGGTGGGTGGGGGTAGAGGTTGTGTGGCCTCCTTGGGAGGGAGGGAGGCCAGGAGTCTGGAGAAAGCCAGGCTGAGGTGATGGAAAACAGAAGCCCAACACCCTGGTGTCCGCCTAGAGGGTAAGCTCCTTCTCTGGAGGACAAAACAAGAGAAAAGGAGTTTACATTTCAGCACAAAATATACACTAGATATAGAAAAACACTGCAGATGACAATAATTATTATTTTTTTAATTTTTACAAATGTTTTTATTTATTTTTGAGAGAGAGAGGAAGAGACAGAGAACAAGCGGGGGAAAAGCAGAGAGAGAGAGGGAGACACAGAATCAGAAGCAGGCTCCAAGCTCTGAGCTGTCGGCACAGAGCCTGAAGTGGGGCTGGAACTCGTGAACTGCAAGATCGTGACCTGAGCCGAAGTCGGACACTCAACCGACTGAGCCACCCAGGCGCCCCAGAATTACTTTAAATGGTTTACCACACGGGAATGGGCTGTCCTATCATTGTCTAAATTAGCGATTTCCTTTTCTTTCCTCCTTAGATGTATTTTTTTTAGATTTCTTTTTTAATTAAATCGATTAACACAGAATTTCACTTTTAGAATTATCCTTTAAACTTCATTATATGAGATATCCTGAGGCTTTGTGGGAACAATTTCTAAATGACAGTAGGTTTGTTTTTGGATGTTTACACAAAGCAAATTAATCAAAATTGACTTGGTTAAGCAGAAACTTTGCCAGCAACGCGTTTATTGAAATGACCTCTACCCAGCAGTTTATGAGTTTCACATACTTTCTATTTGCTTCTTTGTTCATTCACTCTTAAAACTTCATTCCTTTATCCTCATATTCCACACCCATTCTTCTTTAATCGCTTTCACATAAGCAAACAATGCAATATTTTCATGTATGTATTTTTGCATATCTGTGTTCTATAAAATTTATTTATTTTTGTTGTTTTACTTGTATTTATATGAGTGATACTGCATCTAAAGCTCACTGTCTTTTGACATTTTTCACTGAGCAGTATGTTTTTGGTGTCCATCTAAGCTACTATCTCAGTAACCAAGCAGGTACAAGGGCTGTAAAATCGCCAGGCAATGTCTCATCGCATTTATCACTGTCCTCCTAATCAGGGACCCCGAGTTCATTTCCAACTCTTTGCTCCCACAATCAATACTATAAAGAACAATCTCCTTGTGGATCTGGGGGAGTGTTTCTCTGGCCTAACACTCAGGAGAGAACTGATGGGTCATTGGGAGATGCAAATACTTACTACATTTTTCTAAGTAGGACCAGAAACCTTTCTGCTCTTTCCAGAAGGAATGAACAAGTCATTCCTTCCTTTGAGTGGTGCTAAGGCGTCCTATATCCTTACAAATACCTGGCCTTATCTAACTTCATATTTTTGCCAGGCTAATTAGTACAAATTAACATCCCATTGTTGTTTTAATTTGCATTGTCTGATTGCTAATTGTTTGAAGCGTCTCTTCATAAGCATTACATTGTGTCACACAGTTAGCTGCTGGGGTGGCTATAAATAGCTGACTCTACCCTTTGCCCATTTTTCTCTTGGGGTTTCTGTCATTTCATCTTTTATTTGCAGGAGGTCCTTATGTGGTCTAAATGTTTATCTCAGGTGTAGTTCAGACTTTGAAGTGTTTTCTGTCACCCTATGGTCTCTCCGTTAACTTTTTCGCTGAACAGTAAAGTTTAATTTTGAGTTAATCCGACTCATTTGTTTGTTGTTAGTTTGTTTTGCAACGTGATTTGTGCTTTCAAAGCTTTGTTTAAAAATTCTTTCCCTGTTTCTAGGTCACCAAGGTAATTCCTGCCTTTTCTTGAATTAAGTTTATAATTTTATCTTTTATATTTTGGTTTTTAGTTCCTCTCCCACCCACTGGTGATGTGGTGTTGGGTGTGATCCAGTTTTATTTTTCTTTATATAGTGAATCAGATTTCCCATTTGTACTAAACAACCTGTCCCTTCCCTACTGATTTGTGGTGTCACCTCTGTACTATTAGTTTCCACGAGCACTTGGATTTGTCTCTGAGCTCTCTCATTAATCCATTTGTCTGTTCTTACTCCAAAATGACACTTCAATAATACTGGTGTGGTAGTGTGTTAGTATCTAGTAGAATTAGCCCCCTTCCTATCTTTACTCTTCTTTTTTAAAGCAAATCAGTCATGAATCTTTAGTTTTTCATATAAATGTTAGGGTAAGTTAATTGAGTTCCTCAAACAAAAAACAAAACAAAACAAAACCTCCAGTGGGAATATTGATTGAAATCACATTTGACTTACGGCTTACTTTGAGGAATAATTGACATCTTTATAACGTCAAACCACACCATCCAAGTGTATGGACTTTCTCTCCTTTCACTGACATACTCTATGCTGTTTATAACAGTTTAAAGTTTTCTCCATAAAGTTATCATTATAGTCTTGGTCAAGTGAATTCCTGGATAATTTATGGTTTTTTGTTTCTATTATAAGTAGTATCTTAACTCTGCTTATATAGTATAAAAGATACCATTAATAGTTACAGGTTGATCTTATCCAGCAATATTGCTGAATTTGTATTACTGCTAATAATTTATAATTCCTGATAATTTTTCAACAAGACCATTGAAAATAAGACTACTGGTAACAATGAAAGTTTCAACTCTTTCCTTTCAATCTCCTTCTTCTGCTCCTTCTTCTTCTTCTCCTTCTTCTTCTTCTTCTCCTTCTTCTTCTTCTTCTTCTTCTTCTTCTTCTTCTTCTTCTTCTTCTTCTTTTTCTCCTTCGTCTTCTTCTTCTTCTTCTTCTTCTTCTCCATCCTCGCCTTCTTCTTCTTCTTCTTCTTCTTCTTCTTCTTCTTAATGTCTATTTATTTATGTTTGAGAGGCAAAGAGAGGCAGAGAAAGGGAGAGAGAGAGAAACCCAAGCAGGGTCCGTGCTGTCAGCACAAAGCCTGACACAGGGCTCCAACTCACAAACCATGAGATCAGGACTCGAGCCGAAATCAAGAGTCAGATGCTCCACTGACTGAACCACCCAGGCGCCCCTTCTTTCCTTTCAGTCTCTAGACACATTTTTTTTTCTTCCTTTTGAATATTATCCAGGACCTCTAGTCATCTGTAAGATAGTATTTAGGGGTATTAGTCGTAGCAGTTGTAATGTTTATTAGTATAGAAGGGGCAATATCGGTCTGATCCCTATCTTAAAGGAGCTACATCTACACTTTTCTTATTTTGTGTAAGCATGTATCTGCTGTAAGATGTTGGTATATAAGTTTTATCAATTTAAGGAATTTCTTTCTATTCCTAATTTAATAAGAGTTTTTATCGTAAGTAGGTATTAAGCCTTTCCAAAAGCTGTTTCTGCAAAGATTGAGATAATTATATAATTCTCCTTTATCTGCGTGGAATGTGGCGGATTACATTGATTCATTTTCTGATGTTGAGCCATCCTTTCATTTCTGGGATAATCCTTACTTGATTATGATGTATTATTTTTTAAATAAACTCGTGTATTCAGTCAGTATTTTTACTCTCTGCTTATATATCGACATTCATAAATGAAACGAGTCTATAATTTTCTTTATCTTCTGTCTTTGGAATCAAGGTTATACTAAATCCATCAGATGCTCTGGGCAGCTTCCATTTTCCCCATTTGCTGGCACAACTGGTACCAGTGTACAAGATAGGAACGTCTGTTCCTTTAAAGTTTGGTGAAATTCACCAGTGAGTCTGTCTGAGCCTGGATTTGGGGAGAGGGAGGTCTTTGACCTCCTTTTCAATTTGTTTCATGCTTATTGCTCCAGTTCAAGCTCTCTCTCTCCTGTACCAATTTTAACATTTCATATTTTTCTATGAATTCATATCTTTGATCTAGGCTTTCAAATTTGTGGCAGATAGGTATATGTGTGTTCTTCTATCCTCTTTCTGTTGTTCTTTTCCTCTTTTTATTCTGTATTTTTAAATTCACATGTACTTTTCCTCTTAATCAATCTTGCCAGAGATCTGTCTTGTTAACTCTTGAAAAAATGTTTTTGTTACTCTTGTCAATTGTTCCTTTTCAGTATTTTATTGATTTCTGCCCTTATAAATATTTCCTTCTTCCTTGACTGCTCTGTTGCTGTTTTCCAAATTCTGTTATTGATTACTTACTTCATCTCTGATTAACATTCCTATTTCCTGATAAATGTATTGAAAGCTTCAAATTTGCCTGAGATTTTCAGCTGGAGCTCACAATTCTTATGTTCAGTATTCACTGTAGTTCTGGTATTATTTAAGTTCCTTGATGATTCTCTCCATAACTCAAAGGTTGCTCAGTAGCATATTACTTGGTTTCTGAACAAAAGGAATTGTTTAGTTCTCTTTCTTAATAGTTTCTGAAGGTATTCATTATTAATTTGTTGCCCAGGACATGATTTGTTTTTGTAAATGTTCCAGTATGGTTGAAAAGAAATCTTTGTTTTATTTTATTGTTAGGTCACCGATAGCTCTGCTTTCTTTTTTCTTTTTTTTAAAGTAGGATTATCTATTTCTCTGCCATTCTTTCAGTTGGTTTAGACATTTCTGAAGCTTTCTTAATAGTATATATATGTTTATAATGGGTTTATTTTTTCTTCCTCTTATTTCTTTTATGCTTATAATGTCTATCATCTGTCTCTTATGACATTTTCTGCCTTAAATTCTTATTTTGGAAGGTATTAATATTGCTGTCCCAATTTTCTTTTTGTTTGTAATTGCCTGATATATATATTTAATCTATTTTTATTGTCAATTTTGATACAATATATTGTAACATATTTTGTTTGTTTTTGAATACACTCTGAAAACCTCTATCTTTGGTGAGTTTCACCTTTTTGCTGCCACAATAGGATTTAGTTCCATTGTCTTATTTATTTTTTATTATTTTTATGGTCACCATGGTTTACATCATATGCCCGAGACTTATTTATCTTACCACCAAAGTTTGTACCTTTTGATGCCCCCTTACCCATTTCACCACCAGCACCCCCCTCCTCTGGCAACCCCCAATCTGTTTTCTGTATCTATGATTCGGTTTTTTGTTTTGTTTTAAGATCCCACATATAAGTGAGATTGTACGGTATTTATCTTTTCCTGTCTGACTTATTACACTTAGCGTAGTGCCCTCAAGATCCGTCCATGTTGTCTCCACGACCTATTTTCCATTTGTTCTACTTACTTTCTCTTTCTCTCTTTTCTCTGTTCCTAAATTCTGCTGGCTCTATCAAGTTTTCTTCTGTAAGACTGAGATGATACATTCTGTTTTTGTCCTTATGGTGGTTGACCTTAAGTCCCACACTCATGTTTCCCTCTATGTTCCTAAACACATTGCTGTCTATACCCACCCGCTTCCTTTACTATGATCTCACATCTTCTTGAGCTCCCTCCCACTCTGCCCTCTACGTAATGTCGGTAGAATTTTATTTCTGGGTTATTATGTGAGAGGGTTTTTTCTCTTCTGACACCAAAGACAAGGTGTTTTTTCCAAAACGACCTCTTCAACACCAACTAGGTATCTTATAATTCAATTCTGAAACTAACTACCCAGAGTTGGTCAGATTCCACAGGTTTAAGGGCCTTGCCTTCCAAGACTGCCCTCGCTTCAGATGCCAGCCGCAAGTATAGGATTCCGGGGTCACCCATGCTTCTGTCCAACCTGGCTATAAAGTCAGGGTTTTTTACAACCCCCACCCAGGATGGGTAATTTCCTGGAATGACTCAGAACTCAGGAAGACCCTGTACCTATTCGTAAGATTTCTTATAAAAGTTAGAAATAAACAGTTAGATGAGGAAGGCACACAGGACAATGTCCTGGGCACAGGAGCTTCTGTCCCTGTGGAGTCTCCCAGCATGCGGACATGTTCACCAACTTATAAGTTTCCCAAACCCCATCGGTTAGGGATTTTTACAGAGGTTTCATTACATAGACATGATTGATGAAATCACTGGCCTTTGGTGATTAACTCCACCTCCAGCCCTCTTCCCTTTTGGAGGTTGGAAAGTAAGGTTGAAAGTTCCAAGCTTCTAAGCAAGGCTTGGTCTTTCTGGCCACCAGCCCCCATCCTGAAGCTATCTAAGGGGCCTTCCAGGAGTTGTCTCATTAGCACAAAAGATGCTCTTACCACCTCATTACTCAGGAAATTCCAAGAGTTGTAGGCGCTCTGTGCCAAGAATCTGGGACAAAGACCAAATATCTTTCTTCTTATACCATAATATGTTAATAGATTTCTTTCCATCCTAGCTTTAAAGATAATAGAAAACTTTATCAAGATACGCAATCACTCTTATTTCCCACAACTCTTGCTTCATTGTCAGGATTTATTTCTCCTATTATTTAAAAGCTTCTTCCAGGGCGCCTGGGTGGCGCAGTCGGTTAAGCGTCCGTCTTCAGCCAGGTCACGATCTCGCGGTCCGTGAGTTCGAGCCCCGCGTCAGGCTCTGGGCTGATGGCTCAGAGCCTGGAGCCTGTTTCCGATTCTGTGTCTCCCTCTCTCTCTGCCCCTCCCCCATTCATGCTCTGTCTCTCTCTGTCCCAAAAATAAATAAACGTTGAAAAAAAAAAATAAAATAAAAGCTTCTTCCAAAAGTATTACCAGTCTGGGTCTTTTTGTGATAAAACCTCTGAAGCTTTATATGTGTGAGCATATTTTTTGTGTGTCCTTAACATTTGATTAAGAGATTGGATAAAATAATTTAATACCAGAGAATTTATCTTTACTACTTATCCAAGTATTGCCTTTTCTTGTTTTTATTTTTCTCCCTTTCCAGGACTCTATGTGGTTGTAGACATTTCTCTATCTTCCAATTTTCTGAGCATTATTTTTTTTAATATTTATTTTCTTTCTTATCTCACCTTTTTCTGTTGCATTCTGGGAGAACTTCTCAATCTGATCTTCCAACTTACTGATTGTTTGTTAGCTCTATAAATCCTCCTAGTTATCCCATGGATGCTGTTCTAAATTTTATTGCTTATCTTTTTATACCTAATATTTCTACTTGGTTCCTTTTGGGCACTTTTTAAATTTTTTTTTTTCAACGTTTATTTATTTTTGGGACAGAGAGAGAGCATGAACGGGGGAGGGGCAGAGAGAGAGGGAGACACAGAATCGGAAACAGGCTCCAGGCTCTGAGCCATCAGCCCAGAGCCCGACGCGGGGCTCGAACTCACGGACCGCGAGATCGTGACCTGGCTGAAGTCGGACGCTTAACCGACTGCGCCACCCAGGTGTCTTTTGGGCACTTTTTAAAAAATTCTTGCTAATATCTTCATTTCTTTCGGTGTATTTATAGTGCCTGTTTAAAATTCTTGGCCCATATGTTCAAATACTTCTGCCCAATGGCATATGTTGCGCAGTTTGTTTATTGTATTTCTTCCGTCACTTTTGTTTATGAGCTTCTCTTCCTCTCATCTCCTCTATGTATTTCACCTGTTAATATTTCCTCTACCCTATTTTGTAATATATATTCCCAATACACAGGGCCAAAGACACAGTTTATGTGTCAGTTTCAATGAGTTTAAGGGGAAAAGAGGGGTGGAGCCCTGGACTGGAGAGTCCACAGCCTCATGGGATCAATATGGATTCCTCTGGGCTGTTGGCCTTCCATCAGGAAACTTCTTTGGTCAAGATTTCATCTTTAAATCTTTAGGCTAAGGCAGGACTGGGAGGAGGCAGTCCCCTAGCATGCAATCCCCCCGTCGCTGGTGCTGTGGAGAGGGAGGAGGAGAGGTGAGGAGGTGTGGAGTGCTGAAGAGGCAGGCAATGATTGTCATAAGGCTGCTCCAGGGAGAGGTAAGGGCAGCCTTTCAAATACTTTTCTCCAGTTGGTCTCCTCACTGTGCTGCCCCTGGTTTCCTCCACCCAGGCTACAATCCTCCCCTCCATATACAAGGGCCCAAGACAACATCCCCAGGGGCTTATCAGGGGTTTGTGTGTTTCTTTTGTTGTTTGTTGTTGTTGTTGTTATTGTTGTTTTCCCAAGTGCACATTTTCCTCTTGCTTCTATGTTTCTTCAGTATCGATTAGCAAGTGGCCTGATCTAGTTTCCCAATTTGGTTGGAATCTGACATAGTAAATATTTAATAAACGTTTGTGTTTGATTAGCAAAGCTAACAAAGAAGCATATCTTTCTGTCCAGGTTTTGTTTGTTTGTTTGTTTGTTTGTTATTTAGACGGGAAAGGTTTTCAACTGGTTACAAGGTTTAGGTGTACCCCTGACATAAGGGGATAAGAAACAGAAAGGGATGGATTTCTCATTGTGTGCCCACTAGGTGCTGGGCACTTGCTACACGCTAAGTATGTGACGTGGGTATGAAATTTACTCCACAAAATTTGGTTCACTTCTTTATTTCTCTAAATCAGATAACCATTCTATGCCCCCACCCACCTGGCTAGTGGGAAAAAAATCTATCTCAGTGATGGAAGGAGCTATCCCTCCCTGGAATCATGCAGAAGTCCCGGGAGAATGAGTCTAATGCAGCTCAGAATGTTCTGGAAAGGGCATCTGCTTTTCAGTTTCTACCGGCTTCTCTTGGGGAACTGTGTGCAGTCTTTGGACAGAGGCAGTTCTGCTGCTTTTCTCCCAGGCATCAGCCCAAAGGGTTTTCTCTGAGATTTCCGAAGCAGCAACTGGAAATATACAATCTTCCCTCTCTCAAATGCACACCCACCTTCTGCGGGGCTAAATACAAGTGAGAGGAAACCAGCCTCACAAATCAGAATCCACTGCCACTGATCTTTTCTCATTTGTAGGAATTTCTCTCCCCTTCCGTTTAAAGTCAGGACCATTCCCATCTTTTCATCTCCAAACATGCTTCTGTTCCCTCTGAGCCGGACCATGTAGCCTGCTCCTCCTAAATGAATTTGAAACACAAAAGCTTTTTCTCTCCCCTGTGGGGTGTTTGAGTTTAAGGATGACAGCTCAGAACTTTAATAACACAATGCCATTTTTTCCAAGGACAAGGCTGGGAAAAGATAAACTAGTTAGGTTTTGTTTATTTATTTATTGTTAATTCCTACCTTATCATATAGATGTTGTATCACTTAATTTTCTTAACTTAATTTTCCAACTTCAGTTGGTGCTGAAGTTCATTGCTCAGATGTTCCCCAGCTGGTGGGGTGAGGGGTATGTGTGTGTGTGTGGGGGGTGGTGTTTGAGTCACTTTCCTTACCCAAGGTCACACCCTCTCCCCAGGGATGGCCGGGGTTCAGTGGATAGTTGACAGGGGCTAATGGGTGAGGTACAAAGGCCTGGCCCATCTTCACTCAAGGTGGCACAGCTTTGAAAGGCAACACTGGAGCGCCCTGTGAAACTGGCTGAGGCAGTGACCTGTTGTCTCAATTTCTCCCTCTGCCTAGTCCTGCTTCTTTCCTCCCCCCGCCCCCCCATACCTCTGTCCGCCCCGAAGGCCATTCTCAAAGGAATTTCCTGCACACAGATCTCTGCCTCCAAGAGATAGATAGAGATTCACACTTTCCACATGTGGAAACCAAGGCTCTGGGAGCTTAAGTAACTTGGTCAAATGGGAAATCTGATATTCGATTACAAAATCTGTCTGACTCTCGGGCCTTTGGATACAGTTTTGGTCTGAGGGATCCCTGCCCTTACTGGGGCAGGAATGTGGAGTAAATAACATTCATTCAACTGTTGGCTCCCAGGTCCTCCCTACCCGCCACCACACCCCAAACCTATAATTACATCTCTCTCTCTCTCTCTTTCACACACATACACACACACACACACACACACACACACACTTCTTTGCACCGGGGTCACCATCTCTGTCATGTCAAAAATTCCCAAAGAGGAGTGGGAACTGCAAGTACAGAGGTTAGCCTTGCATTCCTTTGCAAGTTCAGAACCCGAATGCCAGGCCCTGGGGCTGGGAAAGGGGGCTCTGGCTGACTGGCGTTCCCCCCCCCCCCCGAGGGCCCACACTGCTTCCCCTGCAGAGTCCTGAGCAAGGAGGGCCGCCGACCAGGCTCCAAGAATGGCTGCTGCCTTCTGGACTTCTCCACCTCTTGTCCTCCTCCCCCATTGCTGAAGAGATCAGAGCGAGGGAAGTGCTGGCTTCCAGTTTCCAGGACAGAATCAGGAGTTGATGTATCCTTTCAGAACAAATGCCATCTGCCATCAGAGCACAGCTAATGACTCTCCTGGGGCCTCGGCGGGAACCCACTCACTCACACTCACTCTCCCTCCCCTGAATGCCCAGGTTAGTGTGCCTTATGCTGACATCTTTTCTAAGAGTGAACATATTTGGTCTCTGCCTAGGACCTTTTAAATTTTTTTTTTAATGTTTTATTTATTTTTGAGACAGAGAGAGACAGAGCATGAACGGGGGAGGGGCAGAGAGAGAGGGAGACACAGAATCGGAAGCAGGCTCCAGGCTCCGAGCCATCAGCCCAGAGCCCGACGCGGGGCTCGAACTCACGGACCGCGAGATCGTGACCTGAGCTGAAGTCGGATGCTTAACCGACTGAGCCACCCAGGCGCCCCAGTGCCTAGGACCTTTTAAAGAAATGGTCCTGTTGTGCTGGAGCAGAAGCACTCTGAGACTGCCTGATGTCAGAAAGGCACCCTGAGCTGTGAGCTCAACCTCACCCCACACCAGAGGGTGGGCGGCTCCCCCCGCAGAAAAATCCCTGCCGGGCTGTGGCACAAAGGAGAAAAGACAAAGCACTTCCTGCTGGGTTTCTAACCACTAAGGCATCATGTGCAAAAATCATGCTGCTCATTTCACACAGAGGATCCAAAATTACTGAGGGACTGTGGGTGGCTTCGTGGTCCCCTGAGACCTGGCCCTGGCCAGCCCTCTAAGCTTTCTTGGCGCTGGTGGAGCAGATGAAGAGAGGACAGGGGCCCGGGGGAGTGGGGGAGCATCTCACAGCCAGAGATGCCCTGGGGCTCTTAGAGCCACGGGACAGAAGTTCAGGGTCACGTGCCTACAGCTTAGAGTAGCAGCCTCTTCTGTTGGGCACTGAGGTGATAGCTTCAGTGTACCTGCTTGGCTTTTTTCTTTTCCTAAAAGTTTTATTAAAACACTGCAAAGAAAGCTGAGTAGTTCACCTTAAAAGCTCTAGAACAGTTCTGCCATTTTGGTAGCAGAAAGGACAGTACCAGCATCAGAAGCATAGAAGCCTGTGGGTGGTCCAGCCTCAGCAGGTGCCTGTCTGCTCCTCCTCTTGGTAAAGCAGCTGTGGTTCCTGCACACCCACACCCACCCCCACCCCTGTCTGTGCACTTCCACTGCTCAGCTTCTCCTCCCACTTCCTGGACATCCATATGGCACTCGTGTGCTCTGCAGGGTATTTCTTGAGTCCCAACCCGGAGCCAAGCCCTGCGCTGGAGCTGGGAATAGGATGGGGAGGGGAAAAAAATAAATGTAAAAACCATCACGGAACTTAACCAAATCGGGGGGGGGGGGGAAGCAACATTAATCCCAGAATTAGACAAATAGAAGCAAAGCTATAATTGCACCAAGTGCCAAGAAAGGGAGGCACATGGTACCACTAGAGCATGAAATTGGGGACTTGAGCTAGTCAGCCTCCCTAGGAAGTGGTGACTGAGCTGACTCTGAAGGAGGAACAGGCAAAGCGGGCGATGGCCGCTCTAGGCAGTGGGGACAGCAATGGCAAGAGACAGCACGAGCCTATAAGGACAGGAAGAAGACCAGAAGGGGTGGGGGGTGGGGGGAAATGAGCCAGGAGAGGGGCCAGTTCAGCCAGAAAATGCAAAGTCCTTAACATCTGTGAAACAATCACATGAAATAAGCAGAGTTGCATTTAAAAAAAATCAATATTAGCTGCAGCAGAGAACGAAACAGGAAAGGATGGTGGAGACGGGTTAGGAGTTACCACTTGGACCAGAGTGATAGTACAGAGGGGCAGGAGGGGACACGTTTTAGAGATCTTTTGAAGAAGGGTCAATAGGACTTGGCAATAGGCTCAATGTGGGGGTGAGAGAGATGAGATGTCAAGGAAGACGCACGGATTTTGGCTTCATAACTGGTTGTATGGTAAGTAGAGGATCATATCTGAGGAAGGATAATGAATACATTTCAGACATGTTTAGTCTGAGGTGCTTAGAGACGTTCAAGTTGTACAAAGAGGCAGTTGGGCATCTGTGACAGGAGTTCTGGGCCAGGCATCTGATTTGCGAGGTAGATGGTGACCAAAGCCCTGGGCATGAACATGTTCGCCCGGGGAGCCATCACAGAAGAGGAGAGAGAAGCTTGCGAATGATGGAAGGACTCTGATAGTTTAATGGAGAACGAGCCTGCAAAGCTTAAGAGGAACTTCCAGAGAAGCAGGAGACAGAGCCGGAGACAGAGTCAGGTCATGGAATCCATTAGGAAAGAGCACGTCTCATGACGAAGAGGACTTCACTTCTGGCCACAATGGAGGAACGGCCACCAGATTTACTCTCCTGCTTTAAACACCTAAAACGACAAGGTCTGTGAAACAATAGTTTTCAGACATTGGAAAACGGAAAGCACAGGAAAGCCGACCCTGAGAGAAGAGAAAGAAATGAGGTGAGTCCCACTCCTGACTCTGCCTGGAGACAGTTTCCAGGGTGCAGGACAGGGAGAGAACATCTAAGCAGAGCCCGATGATCTTCCCGTTCCAGGAGACACAGGTGAGAGTTCAGGGAGACTGCCTTAGTCTTTTCTTTCTCTTCTTCCAGAGATTCTGAAGTGTTTTGAAATCTGGGTCTCATGGAGTGTGCGTAGGGGTGGAGGGTGGCAGACTGTTTAGAAGCAGCTGCAAATGGCCTAGTGAGCAGATAAAAATAGGGCTTGTAGCCTGGATGGGAGAGAGACAGGCTCCATTCTTCTTGGAAAGTGTAAGTCCAAGGAGAAAGAGGTTTAGCCTTTGCTGGTGGTGGGGGACTAGGGGAGAAGGGCTGACACGGCCTGTGGGGATTTGTACGGCCCCTTGGGACTTTCAGGGTGCCTCTCCTCCAAGCTGGGGCTGGATTGGGTTTTTTTTTTTTTAATTTTTTTTTTTCAATGTTTATTTATTTTTGGGACAGAGAGAGACAGAGCATGAACGGGGGAGGGGCAGAGTGAGAGGGAGACACAGAATCGGAAACAGGCTCCAGGCTCCGAGCCATCAGCCCGGAGCCTGACGCGGGGCTCGAACTCACGGACCGCGAGATCGTGACCTGGCTGAAGTCGGACGCTTAACCGACTGCGCCACCCAGGCGCCCCATGGGTTTTTTTTTTTTAATGCTTATTTATTTATTATGAGAGAGAGAGAGAAAGAGCAGGGGAGGGGAGGGATAGCAAAAGAGGGAGACAGAGAATCCCAAGCAGGGTCCACGCTGTCAGTTCAGAGTCCGACTCGAACTCACGAACTGTGAGATCATGACCTGAGCTGAAACCAAGAATAGGACGCTTAACGGAATGAGCACACCCCCCCCCCCCCCCGCCCAGGCTCAGCCCCAAGCTGGGGTTACTCTTATTCAGGCTTGTCTTTGGAGGAACCTGTCTGGAAATTCAACATCACACCTGTGTTTGCTAACTTCCCAGTGAGAAACCGCTGACAAGGCCCAGAAAGCCCACCCCTGTGGGCTCCGTTTTTTTCCTCCAAATCACTTTGCATGTCCTAGTGCGTGCGGTCCCCAGGCTGACCTTCCTCACGGGCAGCCCAGCCCGGCACACCTCGGAGGCAGTGACAGGGACAGGCTTCCTCTCAGTTCTTAGGACAAATATCTTCATACAGAGGAAGTGATCCCCAACTCAGTCTGCCAGAGGGCATGAGTGCTAGGCGTCAGAGGGCCAGTCTGCCCCCCAACAGCCCCACTGTGGTTGTGTAGCCAGAGGGGAAGGCAGACCAAAGAATCTCTAGCCAGAAAGTCAGCCCAGAGAGCCGGCTGGTGGCCTGTTCACTCCCAGCAGCACCTGCAGCCGGGCAAGGCAGCCTGGCAAGAACCAGAAGACGGAACAAGAAGCTCGTGGGAAGGAAGAGCCAGAATCACACCGAGCTCTGTCACCACACCTGAGCTGACTACAACTCTGGTTTATGGTCCGTGTGTGTGCTTTCCTTGAGAGCTGGATGAAGCGAAGTCTACATAGTGTTCATCACCCTTCACATTAGTTTTCTGAATTTCTGCTTAGAACGTTTGTGCCTGTCAGATAAGAGAGGAGCTCAGTTAGGCTCCAAGTGTCACAGTTTCTAGTAATTACCGTCATGCACCAACAATGGAAAGAAACTCAACAATGGGTCTGATTGGAAACACTAACTTTCGAAAATGCGCACAAATGAATCGTTTCATCTACAATCAACTTCTATTTTACTTTATTTTTCTCCTAGAGGTAGAAAATAGACAATTACTGAGAAAAGAATTGGGAAAACTTTCCACGTGCATTATTTATGCTCAGAAACATAGAAACAAACATTTCTCTGGCGCGCACGAGATGATTCCACAGACGATCTGTTATCATTGTAGAAAGCCTTCTAAAATGGATTTGGTGCAAGAAATCCTAGCTGGAGAACATCTGTGATGTATATAGCATGTCCAATTTGAAATATGCATGTACGGGCATGTGGGTGTATGTGTGTGCTCCTCATAATAGAGTCCCTGTGCTGCTCACTCTGTGTAGCCCACGCATAAGTGGGCATGAAATGCTTAATAACAAAACCCCAAGCTGCTGTACCCGAGGAGAATGTCTGATAGAACAACACAAAAAAGGAGCACAGAGTCAGTGTCTGCTCTGCAGTGGGGAAAGACTTGGTAACTATAGCAACTTGCTTTAGAAGTTGGTCTTTCCCAGCCAAAAATCAGGTAGGCCCTGTCAGCCCTCCCACCGGCACACCGAAGGGAGAGAGAGAGAAGCCATTCGGGAAAGGCGGCAGGCCAGCCACACAAAGGGGGAGCAGAAGAAAGTAAACCTCTTTTAAGTTTTAGCACCGCAAGGCTCTATGAAGGAGCAGACCAGGGGCAAGAATGCGTAGGGCGATGGAGGAAGTGGGTTTTGAACTCCTGCAAACAGAATGAGAATTCTTTGGAATAAATACATACAGCCCGGTTGTGACCCTTCTCATGCAAACTAGGTTGGGACAGGAAAAAGATCAGTTATGTCAAGAACCAAGAGAACTGATAGGATCCACAGGGGGCCAAGGGTATTTCCTCCAGGCTCCTGGATAAGGCTGCACCCATTCTGGAGGGAGGATGGACTGGAGTTCTTCCCAGAACCCTGCCATGCACTAGACAGATTTTGTAGTTGTGGCAAAAATGTGGCAAAAATTCACTGTTAGTAAAGTGCAGATAGTTGATCCCATAGGGTGAGCTCATTTCTTCTCATCATATCCTTCATAGTTGTCATTAAAAAGCCTGGAGCGATGGCACAAAAACAGACACACAGACCAATGGAATAGAATAGAAACCCCAGAACTAGACCCACAAACGTACGGCCAACCCATCTTTGACAAAGCAGGAAAGAACATCCAATGGAAAAAAGACAGCCTCTTTAACAAATGGTGCTGGGAGAACTGGACAGCAACATGCAGAAGGTTGAAACTAGACCACTTTCTCACACCATTTACAAAAATAAACTCAAAATGGATAAAGGACCTAAATGTGAGACAGGAAACCATCAAAACCTTAGAGGAGAAAGCAGGAAAAGACCTCTCTGACCTCAGCCGTAGCAATCTCTTACTCGACACATCCCCAAAGGCAAGGGAATTAAAAGCAAAAGTGAATTACTGGGACCTTATGAAGATAAAAAGCTTCTGCACAGCAAAGGAAACAACCAACAAAACTAAAAGGCAACCAACGGAATGGGAAAAGATATTTGCAAATGACATATCGGACAAAGGGCTAGTATCTAAAATCTATAAAGAGCTCACCAAACTCCACACCCGAAAAACAAATAACCCAGTGAAGAAATGGGCAGAAAACATGAATAGACACTTCTCTAAAGAAGACATCCAGATGGCCAACAGGCACATGAAAAGATGTTCAGCGTCGCTCCTTATCAGGGAAATACAAATCAAAACCACACTCAGGTATCACCTCACGCCAGTCAGAGTGGCCAAAATGAACAAATCAGGAGACTATAGATGCTGGAGAGGATGTGGAGAAACGGGAACCCTCTTGCACTGTTGGTGGGAATGCAAATTGGTGCAGCCGCTCTGGAAAGCAGTGTGGAGGTTCCTCAGAAAATTAAAAATAGACCTACCCTATGACCCAGCAATAGCACTGCTAGGAATTTACCCAAGGGATACAGGAGTACTGATGCATAGGGGCACTTGTACCCCAATGTTCATAGCAGCACTCTCAACAATAGCCAAATTATGGAAAGAGCCTAAATGTCCATCAACTGATGAATGGATAAAGAAATTGTGGTATATATACACAATGGAGTACTATGTGGCAATGAGAAAAAATGAAATATGGCCTTTTGTAGCAACGTGGATGGAACTGGAGAGTGTAATGCTAAGTGAAATAAGCCATACAGAGAAAGACAGATACCACATGGTTTCACTCTTATGTGGATCCTGAGAAACTTAACAGGAACCCATGGGGGAGGGGAAGGAAAAAAAAAAAAAAAAAGAGGTTAGAGTGGGAGAGAGCCAAAGCATAAGAGACTGTTAAAAACTGAGAACAAACTGAGGGTTGATGGGGGGGTGGGAGGGAGGGGAGGGTGGGTGATGGGTATTGAGGAGGGCACCTTTTGGGATGAGCACTGGGTGTTGTATGGAAACCAATTTATCAATAAATTTCATATATATATTAAAAAAAAAAAAAAAAGCCTGGAGCGAAACGAGCTCCTCAAATACGGTTAGACTAACTCCAGTGACCATTAGCAATCTGTCTCTGAAGAGGGAGAACATCCCTCGCATTGAAAAGGGCCTGACGTGCTGCATCTCAGTGTGGACTCGGGCTCAGTTTGCTCATCTCATGGCAGCACTGGGCACAGCTGACTGGTGCCTCTGTCCTGAACCATTTCCTCCACTTGACTTCCAGAGAACCCACTGTCCTATTTCCCTCCGAGCTGGCTGGCCATTCTTGCTCACTCCCCTTTGCAGGATCTTCCTTTCTTCCCTGACTCTCGATGACCTATGGCTTGGAAGTCCTTCCCTCTTATCCCCCTTCATACTCTGTGTGATCTCACTTAGCATTCTCATTCTCACTACATCTGCACGCTCATGACGCCTACATTTGTATCTGTGGCTCTTAGACTCAAGACTGATGTAGCCAACCTCAATGTGTGCCCATGGCTGTCCAACGGGCATCCCACACACAGCATGCACTGGACAGTGCTCCTGAAGTACACAGGTGACTCCACCACCAAAGTATATCCCACATATGAACACTTCTCACCGCTCCCCGGCTCCCATCCCGACACCCTCATCTCCTTGCATTGTACCAGTGGTATCCTGAGTTCTCTGCTTCTGCCCTTTCTCCTTCCTACAGTCTATTCTCCACCTGGCAGCCAGACTCTCTGAAAAACACAAATCAGATCCTATCACTACCTCACTCAAAACCCTCCAATGTCTTCTGGTGACAGGAAGAACAAAATCCGGAGTTCTTGTGACTCGGGCCCCAAAATCCGGGCCCCAGTGGCCCACCATGATCAGGTGTGCCCGCCTCTCCAGCCTCCTCTGAGACCACCCTCCCCTCTGCCCACTCTGCTCCTGACACACTTCAAACCTGCTCTGCTCCTGACTCTGCTTCAAACCTGACCTCAGAGCCTCACACCTGCTGCTACTTCTGCCTGGAACTCCTGGAATGGCTCATTCCCTCTCCCTAATTTCTTCCCTCTCCCTGCTTCTTTTACCCAACAACCCTCACCCCACGTTCCGTTCTATCCCTTTAACCTGCTTTACTATTCTTTGCCACACTAACCACTACCTGTATTATCATAGGGCTGAATCTCCCCCAGTAGGACATGGGGTTTATAAAAACAGGAGCTTTTTGTAGTTCACTGCTTTTCCCCCAGGGCTCAGAACAGCGCCTGACACATGGTGGGTGACCAGCAAATATTTGTAAATGAATGAATGAACACACGCATGCAGAAAACAACGGTACATTTGTGTAATACATTGTCTGTGACATGTAATGGTCGAGTGGGTTTTAAGCTACTTTTGATTTTGTTGCTAAACGATCTGGCTCCCGTAGCAAATGAGGTGGGAAAATGAATCATTCCGCCAGAGAAGTAAAAACATCTGGGGTCAAAACATGGCGCTAGCCCATGTCTCTGATACAAAAGAGGCTTCAGAAATTCAGCTCACGGGAGGAGTCTGTGAAGAATTAGAACAATAGGATTCTGGAGCTAGAAGAGGCCTGTCCCCTCAAGGGAGGCCCACACCCTTCCTCCTCCAAAGCAATACAAACTTCCTCCCTGCTGTGTCCTATGGTTCACCTGCCCTGTGCTCATCCACGGAGCCATCCTTCCAGTACAGGTGCTTCCCCCAGAGGAACCCCCCTTTCTAGTTGCCAAAAAAATTCTCTCCGTATCATTACAGAATTACCGACTATTTAATAATAGCACCATGGGTTGAGTGGTAACTATTCGCCACATACCTGTTGTCTGATCCTTGAAGCAGCCCTGTGAGATGGTTCTCTTAGTAGTCCTGTTCCACAGATGAGGAGACCAAAGCCCAGGGAGGTTGAATGATTCGTCCAAGGTTATGAAGCTAGGAAGATGTGGAGCCAGGATTCAACTTGAGGTTTGATGTCGGCATCCACGTTCTTCATCACCTGCAAAGTCTCTCTGTTCTTAGCTGGAAGGGTGTCTCATTTTAAAGATGAAAAAGCTAAGACAGTGACAAGCTGGGTGACTTGGCCAGGGTCACACAGCAAGCAGTGGATGAACGGGCGCAGGTCAGGTGTTTGTTCCCCGTTCTCTCTACTCGGCTTGAAAGATCTCAGTGAGATATTTCTGCCTCTGGTGAGTGGACAGACAGGAAGTTTCATGGGGGAACCAGTTCTAACTACTGTTAAACGTAAAACCGGTAGAAGAAATTGCCTTGAGCATATTACAAAAGGGGGTAGGATTAATTAAAGCAAGCATCTAGGGGCGCCTGGGTGGCTCAGTTGGTTAGGTGACCGACTTTGGCTCAGGTCATGATCTCACAGTTCGTGAGTTCCAGCTCTGCGTCGGGCTCTGTGCTGACAGCTCGGAGCCTGGAGCCTGCTTCAGCTTCTGTGTCTCCCTCTCTCTCTCTCTGCCCTCCCCTGTTCACACTCTGTCTCTCAATAATAAATAAATGTTAAAAGAATAAAAAAAAATCTTTAATTAAAGCAAGCATCTGGAATTTAATCCCAGTTTAAGTGGAAAAGTATACCCTTTGGATTTGGAATTCTTTTCCTTTTTACTTCTTTCACTACAAGGTATCGTGTGACATCTGCTTTAAAAGTACCTTTCATCCGGCGCCTGGGTGGCTCGGTTGTTTAATCGACTGACTCTTGATTTCAGCTCAGGTCATGATCTCATGGTCACGATCTCATGGTTCGTGAGTTCCAGCCTTGTGTCAGGCTCTGCACTGACAGCACAGAGCTTGCTTGGGATCCCCTCTCACCCTCTCTTTCTGCCCCTCCCCTTTGCTCTCTCTCTCTCTTTCTCTCTCTCAAAAAAATAAACATTTTTTTAAAAAGTACCTTTCACGAAATTTTTCGCTGTTGTTCCCCATGAGTAAGTATACTTATTTTAAACCTGGTGCAGACTGTCCCCTTTATGGTCCTTAATTTTATCACTTTCAAAGACTAACCACTGTATGTGGCCCTGATGGAGTCTTGGTGGCTAAATGGCATTGCCAGGACTTGCCCTGGTCCTAATGCCTAAGCACACAAAGTGAAATATGTGACCTTGAGCAGGTCAGTCCCTTTGAGCCACAGTTGCATCATCTCTAACAGAAGGGGACAGGCCTAGAAGGTTTCTCGTGCTCTGTGGTGCCTTCTGATATTAGCCACTGAATAAGAACAGTAGTCATTTACTTATTATTACAGGCAATGTACTAAGCGTTTTGTGGGCATTTCTCATTACATCCTCACAGATTCACTATGAAATAGGTACCATCAATATCCCAATTGTACAGATGAAGAAACTAAAGCTTAGGTTAACAAACTTGCCCAAGGTCACACACACAGCAGGGGGTGGCACAGTGGGTGGGGGGAAGCAGGGCCTGGCAACCGCTCAGATCCTGTCCTCCCAACTACTCCGGGGTGGGAGAATGCTCTCTCTCAGAACCACGGAGAGCAGAGGGGCCCATAGGGATCTTCCCTCATAGTACAGATAACAAACCCCAAGAGAATATGTGTGACTCATCCAAAGTCACATTACCAGGTAGTGTTAGAGCTGACATGAATTCTCTCCTTGGCTCTTTGCCATGACTGTTCCATCAGGTAGATTCTGGGGAATAAACATCTCCCCCTCAACAAGCTTCTGATTAGACTCGGCCTGGTTTACTCACCTTCTATCCAGGAACATATGAAACATAGTTTTGGGCAGTTGTATGCATCTCCCATGCATGAGATTTTTACATTTTTATGTTAGACTTAAGCCTGACCTAATGTGCGTACCTTTTTTTTTTTTTTTTTTAACTAACCTTCTTATATCGAATGTGTACCCAGAATCCAACCCGGGTTTCACAGAGATGGTTGTCCGTATGATGTTCTAGCCCTCCTCTGCAGGAACGTTCCCCACAAATCCACTACAGGATGGGTCTGCAGAAGGCTGATGCTGAGACCTCCGAGTGCCTGCATTTTCTCCCACATGCTAAGCCCTGAAACAAGGAGTCTTTTACACTGTTAACTCCTTCACATCATCTACAGACTTTTGAATTTCAGATTGAATTTAAGAAGGGTAATGCTTCTCAACTCTGGTTGTGTATTAGACTCATCTGAGGATGATTTAAAACAAAAATACTGGTAATTTGGGGGGCGCCTGGGGGGCTCAGTCGGTTGAGCATCTGACTTCAGCTCAGGTCATGATCTCATGGTTCGATGTTTCCAGCCCGCGTTGGGCTCTGTGCTGACAAGTTTGGAGCCTGGAGCCTGCTTTGGATTCTGTGTGTGTGTCTCTCTCTGACCCTCCCCCACTCATGCTTTCTCTTTCTCTGTCTCTGAAAACTGAATAAACCTTAAAAAAAAAATACTGGTAATTTGGGACCCACCCACCACTGGGACCATTGGAAGCTCAAAAGCCATTGGCGGGATTTGAGCAGGAACATGATATGGGGAATACTATGTATGTGTTAGGAAAGATATTCAGGTTGCCATACCCACAATTAACTGGAGAGAGAGATTTTTACAGTATTTTTTTTTTTTTTTTTTGGAAAGAGCCAGTTTTTCTGCAGCTTAAACTCCCAGTTTGGGGCTAATCCTGAACCATAGGTTCCCATGCACCTTGTTCTTTCTTCTCATCGTTCCCCAGTGAGTTTACCTGACTTTCTTTTCTTTTTTTGCAATTCTCACTCCTCATAAAACAGTTTGTGGGGGCGCCTGGGTGGCGCAGTCGGTTAAGCGTCCGACTTCAGCCAGGTCACGATCTCGCGGTCCGTGAGTTCGAGCCCCGCGTCAGGCTCCGGGCTGATGGCTCAGAGCCTGGAGCCTGTTTCCGATTCTGTGTCTCCCTCTCTCTCTGCCCCTCCCCCGTTCATGCTCTGTCTCTCTCTGTCCCAAAAATAAATAAACGTTGAAAAAAAAAATAAAAAATAAAAAACAGTTTGTGGAGGAGCACGTACCTCTGCACTGTTCTCTTCCTACTTTATTATTTTTTTATTAAAACAATTTTTTAATGTTTATTTTTGAGAGACCGAGCAAGAGCAGGGGAGGAGCAAAGAGAGAGGGAGACATAGAATCCCAAGCAGGCTCCAGGATCTGAGCTGCCAGCACAGAGCCCAATGTGGGGCTTGAACTCATGAATTGTGAGATGATGACCTGAGCTGAAGTTAGATGCTTAACCGACTGAGCCACCCCAGGCGCCCCTCTCCCTACTTTATTATTAATCTGGGAGAGATATTTTGTTCACATGTTAACAACATTCAAAAGGCGCACAGCAACCCAGAGTAAAAAATGGGTCTCCTACTCTTCCCCATCTCAGCCTCTCAGCTTTCCTCCCGGGAGCCGCCAGCTTCCAGTTCTTGGGGTGTCCTTGCAGAGATGGTTTATGCACATACAAGCAAGTATTATGTTTACAGACTTACCCAAATGGTAATCTTCTAAACACCGATCAGTATCTTGCTTTGTTCCCCTTTTCTCTTTAATCTCCAAAATTAAGCATGTAGACCCTTCTTCATTTAGGGTTTTTGTTTTGTTTTGTTTTGTTTTTTGTTTTTTTACAAGGGAATGAAAAGGATAATAACAAAAGCTCATACAGAGGATCCAGAACCTTAAAAGTTGTCGTAATCAGATTTCTGCATTCCTTGCCCAGTAATACCTGGAGCTTCTGGCTCTCTTCCTTTCCCTTTTGTACCTGAGGGTCAACTCTCCAAATCTTATTATCCCTCCCCCAGTCTCCTAGGTCCCTGACCCCATGGAGTGCCTTTTTTTCTGTCCTTCTTTGTGAAAGTGCCTCTCACTAGGAAGTGCTACTGATTTTATAGTTAAGGTGAAACAATGCTTAAGAACAGCAGGTGGTCCTACTCTCACTTAGGAATCCTACATCTCAGAGGAATTTATGATCCACAGTCACCCTGGGCAACCTGTCACTCATTAACTTTGGCAAGGGACAAGAGTCTGAGCTATGCTATTAAAAGTCGGAATTCAAAGGAAGGGGTAAGTAAAAGAAAGAATGCAAAGAGAAATGTGATGCAACTTGAAGACTGACTTGCTCATAAATGTAGAGAAAGGAGCGAACAACGGTCTATGCCTTCGAATCTAAGATTTTAAGCTCAAGCAACCAGAAGAATGGTGGGGTCAGCGTTAAACAAGACATCCTTTGTGAAGGGCTTTCAAAAGCCTTATTTTTTCTAGGTTGAATACTGTACTTATCAAATTTCTGAGGCGGACCAAGCATGGGAAAATCTATGAGGTAATGGAGCTTTCTCTGGCCCTTCTCTGCACCTTTTCTGCTGGATTCCACGGGCTGTTCTTCCACTTGGCTGCCTGTCCTCTAACCTCTGCTAAAGTGATGAGCAGTATCACCTGTGGGCTGATAAAGGCAAAAGCTGTGCTGTCTCCCAGGGGAAGCTGCATTTTAAAAGGGGTCTCAGGGGGCGCCTGGGTGGCGCAGTCGGTTAAGCATCCGACTTCAGCCAGGTCACGATCTCGCGGTCCGTGAGTTCGAGCCCCGCGTCGGGCTCTGGGCTGATGGCTCAGAGCCTGGAGCCTGTTTCCGATTCTGTGTCTCCCTCTCTCTCTGCCCCTCCCCCGTTCATGCTCTGTCTCTCTCTGTCCCAAAAAATAAATAAATGTTGAAAAAAAAAATTAAAAGGGGTCTCAGGAAGAAATAAAGTCTTAAGACAAAAAAAAAAAAAAAAGAATGCATCTACAAGAATGGAATTAATGGGTCCTGGGGTTAATTTTTTTTTTTTTTTTTTAAGAAAAGATGGTAGTCCTCAAATCGCACAAGTGGTTAATCATAAGGTTAATTCTGTTCTATTGGGACCACTTAATTTCAAAGCTTTTCTTGCTTGACAGACTATTGCCTATGACTGGAGCTTTTGTCCTAATATTGTGGGAGGTACAAAATTGCTTTCTAACCATCCATTTATTTATTTTAAAAGACAACAGTAGAGTTTGAATAAGTTTCTTCCGTATTTCCTGATAATCTGTCCTGGTGGTGTGTGTGTGTGTGTGTGTGTGTGTGTGTGGTCCATAATAGGTCCTCTCTTACCAGGAAAACGTCATGTTGAATGTGATAGTGAAGAAGAACGAAAACTTCATCACCACATCCAAAGGTTTAGTAGAGACACATGGCTTTTCTAAAGAGACAATTCCCCACTTTCCCAGTTAAGTGGAATGCAACAGAAAGGGCTGATCTGTTATCATGAGCAAATAGACTCAGACCAGAGCCAGGAACTCAATAATGCACGCATACAGCAGTCACCAATTCCAATTCAGCTGGGTTTACCAGAGGTCCAGCTAAAGGAGACACTTACTGACTGCCTCACCTCCTCCAGGTGTCCAACACTAAAAATGTCCATGCTGCATAAGTAGAATGGCAGAGTGGAGAGCCCAGGCTATTTGGGTTCAAACTCTAGCTCTGCCAATCACGACTTGGGTGACCTCAAGATATTTATTTAACCTGCTGTGCCTTGGGTTCCGTAAGATAAGGACCATGTTGATACCTACCCTACAAGGTTGCTGTAAAGAAGAATTAACATAATGCCTGTAGAGCACTGCAGCTGTTTAGGGTTCCATTTTAATGATTTTACTTACTAATTGAAACATTTCTTATTATTTCAGATTTTACAGGCGTTCAATTTTGCAATTGATTTTCGTCTGTTAAAATGAAACAAAAGAGAAAGCAGTCTCTAGCTCCTTTCTTTAACCATTTCCAGTTTCACTCTGATGTCTCATGGTCTAGTAATGATGTCCACGTGTGACGGGCCACACACTACAGAGATGTCAGAGACCCCCCAGGGTCATCTTTAAATTCTCATTGCCTATCAGGGTAACCTAAACCCTTTCTATATCCCTTCACTGTCAAACAGATGTTCCTCTGGCAGAACATCCAGTTCTGATTGAGCTCAGCCAACACTTCTCACTTCTGCTTCAAGCAAGAACCCCTGACAAATGGAGACAAGGCAGTTAAAAGACACCACATAGAAATATATTCCACATCCATATCTTTAAAAAAAATCATAATGTATACGGTAAGGTGAGATTTTAAAAAAGTGACACGCTAATATTATTTTCTTCAGCTAAAGGAGATACAGAGTCCATTTGAATATATCTCAATGAAAGGCCGCTGTGTGATACCACATGATTTGGAGAAAATTGGTACCATTGAGGATTTAGGAACATCTGAAGACATACTGAATGAATGGATCTTTCTCATCATGGTGTTTTACTATTATTGTGTGGTAGAGCTATACAAATATTTATTGAATATTTATGCTTGATGTTTTCCCCGCATATGAAATGCCTCTCCCATAAATGTTAATTAATGTTTGTTGATCTGTTGCAAAGTAATGGTAATCTTAAGCATTTAAATTGGGTGGTTGAAAATTATTTAGGAGTATTATCATTTAGATACTACATCCTCTGTGTCCTGGCATTTAACTAGGGTAGCTTTTTTTAAAATGTCATAGTAGGAAAAAATTCTATTTCATATTATTTTAAACAGTTTCTATTTTTGGGGCGTTCAGCAGGATTCCGGGAAAGAAACATAGTGAGCTCAGTATTTTACCTTTTAGCTTAGCTAACGAATATCAAATTAAAGCCACATATAATTCAAGACAGTTTGTGCTGCTATTGATAAAAAATTCACTTTGATAGCATTATTTTTAGGCATGAAAATGGAACATATTTGAAAGAACTCCAGAGATTACACATTTTCTTTGAGAAGACAAATCATTTCCTGCTGAAAATATAAGGCTGAATCAAATACTGATGTTAGAGGTCCAATAAATCTTGTTGATGAATTACAGAGGTACATAAATATATCTAAAAGGTAGCTCATTCCAGAAGAATATATTAAATAAATTTACATGCATAATATGTATTTTCTTCCTTCAATCAACTTTCCCAGAAACTGAATGTAGAATTTTTTAAGTTTAAACCAGCCCAGAGATGGCTCCATTTCATACCCTATGTTACCTAATTCTAGAAAGACGAGATATAGTCCTATTTTATCCTATTTCTAGAAAGACTGGATCTCATACTGGATAATGGGATACCTGGTACAATTTAATTTATCCAAAGATCTCAAAAGGCTACATATAGAATAACATGAGTTTTACCAAAGAAAAATTGGGTTCTTCAGGGTCACATAACATGCAACAGCAAGGCTGAACCAGCTCAGCTGACACAGCTGGATTCAGAGTGATGTTCCTTCCTCTACAGCTGTGTTTATTGGACATCACTTATTGGCTCTCTGTCAGTATTAAAAGCGCAAGATAACGAAGACAGCTCAAGTCTTGGGTGTGAGTTGAGAGGCATCCAGGAAACCTTGGCCCAAAACTCTCTTGAAATGCTCGAAATCACCTGTTAAATTTATCACCATTTTGGCTTAAGCTTTTCCAGTCTTTAATATCTCCTGTTAAAGATGCTATAGATAATAAACCATTAGCAATAAACCTTTTTCACCAAAAAGGTGATTAGCTTACTGACCTATTGCTGGTGGACGATAAGCCGCCTGGTGATACTGAAGAGGACTAGTGCATTTGGTAGGCGAGATGGGGGTGGAGCATCAGGGGGCCTGTGCACAGTGGTGTTAGGGAGCTGCAGGGTTGCCGGCACGGTGGACAGAGGCAGCACTGAGCTGGTTAGGAAGGGATCTGTGGGGTGGGAGGAGATGGAGAGGGCTTTATGACTGAGGTGGGAAATTTATTCTGGGAGGAGAGAATGGAAGGGATTAAAAGTAAACACTCTGTCTCTGCATATGCATGTATGTTTTCATACACACACACATGTATGTGTGTGTGTGTGTGTGTGTGTGTGTGTGTATCTTTCCTTCCCTCCTACCCCAGGCTGGCCCTGGCTGGTGATTCGAACCCAGCATCAGTGTATTCTGCAGATCTTTTTTTAAGCTCTAAAGCATGTTTTTTTTTCTTTAATTTTTAATGTTTTATTTTTGAGAGAGAGTGTGTGAGCTGGGGAGGGGCAGAGAGGGAGACCCAGAATCCAAAGCAGGCTCCAGGCTGAGCTATCAGCACAGAGCCTGATGTGGGGCTCAAACCCACAAACCATGAGATCATGACCTGAGCCAAAGTTGGATGCTTAATTGACTGAGCCTCCCAGGCAACCCAAGCATGTCTTTTTTTTTTTTTTTTTTATTAAAAAAAATTTTTTTTTCAACGTTTTTTATTTATTTTGGGACAGAGAGAGACAGAGCATGAACGGGGGAGGGGCAGAGAGAGAGGGAGACACAGAATCGGAAACAGGCTCCAGGCTCCGAGCCATCAGCCCAGAGCCTGACGCGGGGCTCGAACTCACGGACCGCGAGATCGTGACCTGGCTGAAGTCGGACGCTTAACCGACTGCGCCACCCAGGCGCTCCCCAAGCATGTCTTTTTAAGAAAATAAACCTTATTTTTGAAATATAGTTCTTAAAAAAATTTTTTTTAATGTTTATTTTTTAGAGAGACAGAGTGTGAGTGGGGTAGGGGCAGAGAGAGAGGGAGATACAGAATCTCAAACAGGCTCCAGGCTCTGAGCTGTCAGCACAGAGCCCCATGCGGGGCTCAAACTCACAAACCACGAGGTCATGACCTGAGCCAAAGTCAGACACTCAACCAACTGAGCCACCCATGCGCCCCAACATAAAATTCTTTATGTGGAAAATGCATATTATCTGTAGAAAAAGGCGAAAATCTTATGACCTAGAGATAAATCTAATGTAATTCACTCAAGAGCTCCATGTTTTATTATTTTTGCATAATTGGGATTATGCCTGTAAGATTTTTTAAAATCTGGATATATGTTTCTTCAACAACAACAACAAAAACAACAACAAGGCTTTAGATGTTCCCTTCCTAAGGCAGGGAATTACCTTCTTGCTGTTAACAATGTTTTTTTCCCTCCAAGAATAAAACCTAAGTGTCTACCCTCTCCTTCCTCCAAACTCTGGCTCTTTGTCATGGTTTAATCCTTTGCTTTGGTTTACTTTTAGCTGCTATTCAGAAACCCTCCTCCCCCACCCCAAACTCCCAACCCCCAAAACAAGACAAGGTAAATCTCACCTCAACAGTCTGCTCCCCGGGTTCATGATTTTACTTCACTCTCTTCTTTCATAGTCGAAGCCCTATCCCCGCTCCCCTTTCCCTGTAACACAGCATGATCGTTGGCTGTAATCTTTACTGTACTTCAAGGCAAATCTTAAATCAAATGGTTGACACAGATTAAACTGTCTAGTTCAGACCACCCTAGTTTTTAGTCCTGGGGATGGGAAGGGGGCAAGGTGGACACTGTTTGCCTGCCTGAGGGCTTATTAACCCCATTCTAGGTTGAGTCCTCAGACAGGAAATATCAGTAGCATGATATTTCCCTGTCTGGACCTAAGTCCACCCCTCTGACATCAAGACTGCTTCCAAGCTTTCTAGACCAACCTGCCTGCTGTCTTCTGGGCTCTGCTAAGAAATCACCAATATGCCTTTGTCTCCTGGCCCTGGGCCTCCAGCTTTTTCCAATATACCAATCAGAGACAACCATCTCCATTAGCTGATTCCAACCTTCAAGTTTCTTCTTCCCTGTCCTTGCCATCAGGATTCGTGTCTCCAGCCTCTCTCTCTATTCAGAATTACTTCACTCTGATTCCCAGGAGTGTATGTCTACACTCACACCTTCTCTGAAAAGCCTTCTATCGCTGCATACCCTGTCTGTCCCTGAAAAATCTGAGCCATATCCAGAAAGGACATTCTTCATGAATCACATTGTTCATGTACACATTAGCATGTTAGACAGTTTCCTGGGAAGACAGGGATTTCGTATGGTTCAGCCTATATATTTCATAAATTGTATATATTGCAAAACATATAAAAAGAAAGTGCCTTCCAGCTTTTGCTACAAGCCAGCTCACGTATTTTATTAAAGTTACCTGAAATTGTCACAAGTCATTTATTATTTGACTTCCCAAAATGTGAAATTCTGGTAAGAAGGTGCTGGCTTTATTTTCTTAGGAAGATAGCTTCCACATCATTTAATGTGTTGCTCTCCAGGCACATGTCACAGTAGGAAACTTCAATCCTAATTAAAACCAACTCCCTTCTTTCTTGAAACTAACTGTGGAATTAATGTGGGTCCGGAACTAAGTTTCTAAACTGGCATAAGCAAACTGGCTGTGATTTCTGCTCATTTCTACTCAGGTTTCAGTGTTATACATCACCACTGGCCAATTTTAAAATCATGTTTTAATGAAGTATAACCACCATTAATATTTCTGAATTTTTCGTTAAAATATTCAGAGAATATCTTCTACTGTATTTTCCTGGCACCAGACTGGTGCCACGACATGTGCACAGAATCCCAGATAATTACAAAATTAACCTGTTATCAACTGGTTGCTTGACCCTGTCCCTTAAGCTACTTTTCTCTTAACAAATTTTTTTAATGTTTATTATATTTTTGAGAGATGTTAATTTTAATATTTGAGATATTAACATTAAATTAATGTATAATCATATTATAAATTTAATTTAATATTAATTCATATTAATGTTAATATTTGAGAGAGAGAGAAGGAGAGAGCGAGCGCAAGTAGGGGAGGGGCAGAGAGAGAGGGAGATACAGGATCCAAAGCAGGCTCTAGGCTCTGAGCTGTCAGCACAGAGCCCGACGCAGGGCTCAAACTCACAGACCGTGAGATCGTGACCTGAGCCAAAGTCAGACGCTTAACCGAATGAGCCACCCAGGCACCCCTACTTCTCTTTTTTCTACATGTAACACTGGTACCGTGTGCAGTCACTGCAAACCATAATTAATATCTGCGTACGTTGGCATTTGTAAAGGGTTTTCAGTCTGAGATCATCAGTCAGAATCCTTTGCTGTAGTTTCCTAATACAAACCATTTGTCATTACCATATATAAAATCTGAGAAACTTACGTTAATATCTTAAAATTATACATTCCAAATAAAAGTAGACACCATGAACTTTAAATTATATCTCATCCTAAGGAAGGAATGAAAAAAATTTAACAGTGCCTCTAGAAATCATGCTTTGAAGACAATAACAAATTATAGTATATACATGTGGAACAATGATATAAAATATCATAATTCCTGTGAGGTGAAAATAATCATTTTATTGGAGAAATACTAGGTGCCCAAACTTTCAACCACCAAGTTCCTTATTAAATTCTCAAGATAATAAAGATGTTCTGAGTACACGGAATGGAATTTAGGAAAGGTGACTGTCAAGTGTAAACTTATATACAAGAAGTATGTGAATGTTCTTTGTACTACTTCTTATTCTTGCAAGTTTTCTGTAAGTTTGAAATTATTTCCAAATAAAGCATTTTTTTAAAAGTTAATTTGTCAATTTGTGGGTTGAGAGGAGAGAGAGGGTAGGAAGAGGGAAGATGAAGAAAAGGGACCGATGTTAAGTTTCTAGCCAAGCACACAGGAGTCCCCTGAGGCCTAGACCCTATAATAAGTTCCAGGTCTGATATTGGCTGTCATCTTTCATTAATTACAGGAAGAAAGATTTTATATAGCCAATTTTCTGGCAAAAAAAAGTTTTCCCTTTTGGCCTTGGTTCAGAGTCCCAAGCCTCGGTTCTGAAAGGTCCTCTTCTAAGACATGCCCAGTTTTCGGAGTGTTCCTGCAATGATGTAGACAGGTTGATAGCAAAAGGAGAAAATTCAATCATTTCTGACGGTTCCAGTTCCCGGCAAGTCCCAGACAACCTCACTGGCTGCACGGTTACAATTCAGTCTGTCAAGCACTGTAAAGAGTCTGAGATTTCATCCTATTTGCAAGCTATTTTTCTGGATGCTAACAGAAGACATGAGACAGCTGAGTAAGAAATGAAATACTTTATTACTCACAGTAAAAGCCAGAGTGTCAGATGTTCTCAATGGTTCCCCGAGCTCCAGGTCCCACTGGGGTGATGTGAATGGGCCTAGATGTAGACAGGCCTGCATACCCAGTGGGCTGCATTACAGGAGAACAACACTCAGCTTGGGTACCGGTGCTTAAAAGCAGGCAGCAAATGAGTTTGCTCTTTGTTGGGGAGAGAGAGATGACCTCATCCCTCAAGGTTGCTCACTGAAAAAACAACCCTGAGAAAGGGTCCAGAGCAAGGTTCACTCTGGGCCTTGCTGGAGCGCAAGAGTCATGGAGGACTGTCTCTCAGCAGAGTCCTTGCTCAGTAATAGATGGCTGGTCAGTAGCTCAGTGCTCGTTATCAGTCACAAGCAAAACATCTTCACAGTGGAGCTAATTGCAAGTGGATTGTGTAGGAAAATAATAGGTAGGTGGAGGTGGATGGGCAGGCAAGGACGGCTCATCCAAGGTTTCATCTTTGATGAAGCAGAAGGAGTAGAAGGAGAGAGCAGCTGCCTACCAGTTAAGGACGCTGGGATCTCCCAAGGAGGGGGGAAAGGTCTCTTTACTTGTACTGCTTCTTTCCCTTAGCAGCTGCTTGAGCTCCTGCCTCAACCTCTCCTTTTGTCCTCTATGGGATGACACTTTGGTGGCTGGCCCTGCTTTGGACTGCTTTCCTCTGAGATGTTGTTCAATCCTAGATTTTAGCTGCAGTCATTTGTACCTTGTCCCTCCTTAAATCTTAAACTTGACTGAAGGTGCCAGTTTCACAAATGAAACTAATAGAATTAAATTTCTCAAATATCAAAAAAACTCCTCTCTCCGTCTCAAGATCTCGAAGGCACAGAGATGCTCAATGTTTTTATTTTATTTTATTTTATTTTTGTCAAGAATTAGAAAATCACATATGGCTTCCATACATTCTACACAACACGTGTTGGTCACTTTCTTCATCCTGGGACTGTGTTAATACTTAGAGATACCACATTTATCAAGACAGGTGCCTATTCCCAAAGATTTTACCATCTCTGCCTTATTAAAAAAAAAGATTATAAGGTATATGGTAATCTAACTGTAAACAGGAAGTTGAGCAGGACTTTTCTGCTGTGTTATCCCAGAACAATTAAGACCAAAAGTGAGGTCAAGAGGCATCAAGTGCACCACCTCTAGGGACACTATTATGAACCAACCACATTTGGGACCAGACTCTTCCCTCTAGAGGATACAGAATTACCACCATCTACCTCTACTCCTGCCCAATGTATTAGGTAGAGAGCACTATAAAGACAAAGGAGTGGTCGGCAGTGACCTTAAGTGTGGAATTTGTGGTTAGCTGAGCGAAGGGTAGAGAGGGCAGCTGGTTCAAGAGAGACTAATAGAGATTGGAGACGACTGACAATGGGTTCTCTAGTTCGTTAGTTGTTGACTGAGCTGCAAAACTCGTAGGCCAGCCCAGACTGTCATCTAAGTGTGGAAAGGGAGTTCCTGGGAGTGGCTTAACATGTATTCCCTGGACAGTGGGATCATAGTTTATCTATATGACTTATGCATAGATAGCAATCCATGCAATTTCAATCAAAATCTCAAAACAAGTATTCATGGTGCTTGCTAAGTTGGTCCTAAAACTCATTTGAAAGAATAAAGGGCCAGAAAGAGCCAATATTCTTTAGAAAAATCAAAAGAAACTTGGCCTACCAGAAATCAAGACTTAGACATCTATGTTAATTAGGAAAGTGTATTGTTGTAGAGAAAGACTAATATACAGTCATCTCATTCACACATTGGAATGTGATATGGGAGAGTGGTGGTTTTATAATTCAGTGGAGATAGGAAGGACTGTGTAACAGTTTTTTATTCACAAAGAAAAATGATTCTTTATCCCATACCCTAAACAAAAATAAATTCTAGATGGTTAAAGACCTACTGTGAAAAAGCTAACTTCTAAAGCTTTCGGAAGAAATTATATGAAAATATCTTTACAACCTCAGGGTACAAAAATATGTCTTTAATCAGCCACAAAAAATATAACCATAAAGAAAAACAGTAACAAGTTTGACTGCACACTAAAACTTAAAACTTCTGTATAAAACAACTTAAAACTTCTGTATAAAACTCTTCACACTCAAAGGCAAGCTACAGATTGGGAGAAGATACTTAACAGTTCATATTATTGTATAATATAAGTCAGTAAGAAAAAGACAAGCATTCTATTAGAAAAATGGGCAAAGGATACAAAAGATAATAGATGAAGAAACTTAAATGGCCAATAAAGATATGAAAAAAAAAAACCCTAAAGAGATATTGTTTCACATTCACCAGAATTGCAAAGACAGCACCCATTCCTGCTGGAATATGAGACAGGGATTTTCATAACAACAGTGATTATTATTAGAGGCTCTAATGGAAAAGGTAGTCAACACACATAAGCAGAAAAGGAATTTCAGCAGAGAGATGGAAATGTTAAGAAAGATGAAATGGAAATGCTAGAAATAAGAAGCCCAATAAGGAGCTGTAGAATCCTTCTGACATTAGTAAACTTGACACAGCCAAAAACAAAATCAGTGAACTTCAAAGACAAGGCAATGGAAATTATCCAAACTGAAACACAAGAGGAAAAAGGAGTGTGTAGGAGGGTGGGTGACAGAACAGAGCATCCAGCGGCCAGGGGACAGTATCAAATAATCCAGCACGTGTAATTCAAATTCCAGAAGAAGACAAGAAAGAGAAGGCAGAAAAAGAATTCGCTGAGATAATGGTTGAGAAGTTTCTAAAAGTTCCATAGATGAACCTGATGATCAGCCAAGTTTAAAAACCAGTGGGAAAATGGTAGGCAATTCCTCCTCACTCCATGAGCTAATAGTGCAAGTGAACTGGAAGAGCAGATGGAAGTTTTATGACAAGTATCTGCTTATTCACTGTGTTAATGAGACATCAATCATGCTGACAAGTCAACATAATAGAACAAGTAGAGGATTTTGTGGAGAGCCAGAAAATTCTCTATGATAAGGATGTTTCAGTCTCTAATTTCTAATAATGTTTTTTTTTTTTTTTCTGGGGAAACAAAAACCCCATCTCACCCTTCCTAAGAGGTGCAGCTGGACTCGCTTCACACTCCTTTATGAAAAAATGACTATAAGCTGTAAGACTAGAAGGGTCTTTCTTTTCTTTACAAGCACACAATTATCACATGCACCTGACACACAGTATCTATTAGTAAATATTTGTTGAATGATTGAAAGAAATGAGCAAAAAAGAAAAAGTGACACCTGGAAACTCTTCTCAAAAGAGAAAGGTTCAAGTATAAGGATGGACACACGACCCTTTTAGCTTCATGCACCACACACTACCTCTAGATCTGCTTTTTAGCACCTGACAGAAATTAATACTGGCAATAGTGACACTCATTCTTTCGTTAACATTTACTAAAGACCCCCAGCCTCCTATGAGGCTAGGGCTCATGCTGAGGGCTAAAGACACAAAAGTGAACAAGATAGAGTTCTCAAGATACTCATAGTCTAACATAAGGAGATAGTAATATAAACAAATAATTACAATGCATTCTGGTCAGTGTCATGTATTACTTTTTTAAACAGAAATGATGTTCACAATACCCTTTATTTTTTTAATGTCTATTTATTTATTTTTGAAAGAGGGAGGGAGGGAGGGAGAGGGAGGGAGAGAGAGAGAGAATCCCAACCCCAAGCAGGCTCTGCACTGTCTATGCAGAGCCTGATGCGGGGCTCGAGTTCACAGACCACAAGATCATGTCCTGAGCTGAAATCAAGAATTGGATGTTTAACCGACTGAGCCACCTAGGCACCCCCAAAATAATCTTTTTCAAAAGGTAGAAAATTCATAGTAGTTTTCAGCAAAAATAGCAACTATGGATATGGGTTTTGGAGTCAGATTCAAATTCAGACCTGCATTCAAATTGACTTTACTCCTTATAAGCTGTGAGACATGGGTCAAATCACAACTTCTCTGAACCTCAGTTCCTTCCTCTGCAAAATGGACATAGTTCCCACCTCATCCTGTTGTTAGAGGAGGATTAAATGAGATAAAGAATGCAAACTATATCAACAAAAGGAAAAGGCATGGTGCTGAATGGGAGAAGGTATTTACAAATGATATATCCAATTGGGGGTTAATAAAGAATTTCTACAACTCAATGCCAAAACCCCCCCCAAATAATCCAATTAAAATGTGCAGAGGACCAGAATAGACATTTTGCTAAAGACATATAGATGACCAACAGACACATGAAAAGATGCTCAACATCACTCATTATCAGGGAAATGCAAATCAAAACCACAATGAAATATCACCTCACGCCTGTCAAAATGGCTAAAATCAAAACCCCAAGAAACAAGTGTTGGCAAGGATGTAGAGAAAAAGGCACCCTCATGCACTGTTGGTAGGAATGTAAATTGGTGTAATCACTGTGGAAAACAGTATGGAAGCTCCTCAAAAAATAAAAAATAGAAATGCCATAAGATCTAATAATTCTACTACTGGGTATTTACCAAAAGAAAATGAAAACACTAATTCAAAAAGATATATGCACCACTATGTTTATTGCAGCACTATTTACAATAGCTAAGATATGAAAACAATCCAAGGGCCCACTGATAGATGAATAAAGATGTGGTGTACACACACACACACACACACACACACACACACACACACCTGGAATATTACTCAGCCATCAAAAGGAATGGATTTTACCATTTGCAACAACATGGATGGACCTAGAGAGTAATATGCTAAATGAAGTTAAGTCAGAGAAAGGTAAATACAGTATGATTTCACTTATATACTGAATCTAAAAAGCAAAACAAATGAACCACAACAACAAAACAGAAATAGGCTCATAAGTACAGAGAACTGGTGGTTGTCAGACATGAAGAGGTAGGGGAATGGGTGAAATGGGTGAAGGGGATTAGGAGGCACAAACTTCCAGTTATAACATAACTAAGTCACAGTGATGAAAGGTACAGCACAAAGAACATAGTGAATAACATCCTAGTAACATTGTATGGTGACAGATGGTGAGTCCACTTATCATGGTGAACACTGAGTAATGTATAGAACTGTCAAATCACTCTGTTGTACACCTGACACTCATATAAAACTGTATTCAACTATACTTCAATAATACAAATAAAAAATAAAAGTGCACTTTAACAGAGGGAAAAAAATGTGAACTAGTTAGGGCAGTGCCTAAACAGATGGTTGGTGGGGGTGGGGAACGGTAATGGTAGTAATAGTAATAAACTTCCTTTATAATATGTGAAGTTTTTTTTTTTTAACGTTTATTTATTTTTGAGACAGAGAGAGACAGAGCATGAATAGGGGAGGGCAGAGAGAGAGGGAGACACAGAATCCGAAACAGGCTCCAGGCTCTGAGCTGTCAGCACAGAGCCCGACGCGGGGCTCAAACTCACGGACTGTGAGATCATGACCTGAGCCGAAGTCGGACGCTTAACCGACTGAGCCACCCAGGCGCCCCTAATATGTGAAGTTTTAAGCCTTAATTTTTGGAAAGGAGATTTATCCAGAATGATTTATTTTTTAAGAATTCTAAATAGCTAGTATTTTAATAAACATGTATTATATATACCAAGAGCTAGAAGTAGAAAGATGAGTAAGGCACAGTCTGTATCTTCTAGCAGAGGTATTGTCAGTGAGATCTCTTAGGGCACCATCTGTGATCAACAAAGACTCTACAGTCACCAAAAAGTTAAAATAAAATTGGTAGTACAAATAAATGCTTCAAATACACACCTTCTTCCCTCAAGCAAGACTGCTTCAAAGTAAAGTGCCACCAGGGAATTTTAATTTATGATGAAGTTTTTTATAATATGTGTAACTTCAAATAGCATCCTATAAGTCCCCAAGCAGTAAATTGGGAACCATTTGACAGGTCTGTCACTTGCTTTTTCTCATTCTTTAGAAACTCCAGGGATGCACTGACTCCACTTACATAAGCTTCTGTATCTATGCTTTTGAATACTTCCCTTTGTTAGTTAAAAATAACCTGGATTGTTCACAGTTCTCTTTTTTTGTTCCGATGTGTCTTTAAATGCAGCTGCATGCAGTTTCATAGCAAACAGTTTAATTGTGAGCTTAAAGAACTCAGTTAAAATTTGGAAACTGTGCATTTTATGTAACTCATGCTGAAGATGATAAAAATGTTTGGTAATTAATTTTAACTTTTCATAAGTACCATAAATGGACTTCACATTAATTTTCTTTTTGTTGATAAAGGAACAAAACAGAGATTGGTATGACCAATTTCTTCTGGTAATGGGACACTAGGTAATTTGGATCTACCTTCTTGCTGAGGACAGTTAGAAAGCTGGGCAAAATATTGAAGATATGTGCTTGAAACTACCTGAGAGGTAACAAAATTGTAAAGAATTGGCTGGCCAAGATTTGGGGGAATTTGATGGCTCAGCCACTTTGTCTTGGATGAATTTAAGGGATTCTTGGATTCCAGAAGGGGCTCTTGAGAAAATAAGCAGTACTTCTAACATGTTCATGGTGCGACTGGAATCTGGGACTGGCAGTAGGGGGCTGCCAGGTCAGCGTCCTCACTTTAGGCTGGACCCCTAAAGGGCTGCACCCTAGAAGGAAGGCTGAATCAGAAGTAGGGAGGCCCTGCAAGGGGTGCAACTCAACTTTGAAATATCTCCATTCCTAACACTGGACTGAGATAATCCTACATGGACTGCTGGGTCTGGAAGTAGCAAAAAGTAACTCCTCTCTGGAAGATGATTAAAAAAGAAAGAAAAACAAAACCTTCAAATTACTTCTATAATCACAAATAACTAGGTACATAAGGAGAGAAGACAATATAAAGAAAACAAATGGAAATAACAGACATTAGAAATAGAGGATATTTGATTGATCCAGATTTATTCCAGATACTGGAATTATCAGATACATAAGCATCCTTACTATTTTCAAGGAGATGAAAGATGACAAATTCTGACAGAGAACTGGAAACTTAAAAAAAAATTGTAAATTCTAGAAATGATAAATACATAGAAATTAGGACCTCATTCAATAGGTATAAAAGCAGATTAGACACAGATTAATTACAAAAGAGATCATAAGAAAATACTTAAATTTAACATAGAGAGGCAAAAAAAAAATGGAAAATAGGAAACAAAGATTAAGAGACAAAGAGGAGATACTCAGAAGGTCTAACATGTAGGTAATTGGAGTCCCAGGAGCAGAGGAAAGAAAACGGGCCAGAAGGACTTTTTAAAGACATAATGACTGAAGATGTTCCAAAACTGATTATATCAAGCCACAGATTCAAGAAGCATTTTGGATTCTAAGGAAAATAAAAATACATACATACATACATACATACATAGCTCATATCACCATAGACTTTAAAGACATTAAAAGGATAATAAAGACATATTATAAACCACTCTATGCCAATAAATTCAATAATTTAGATGAAATGGACACAATTGAAAATCTGAATAACCCAACAACAACTAAAGAAAATAAGCCGCATAATAAACCACCCTACAAATAAAATTCTAAGCCCAGATGGCTTCACTGGTAAACTTTATCAAACATTAAAAAAAGAGAATACCAACCTTACATAAACTCTTTCAGAAAATAGAGATGGGAACACTTTTATAAAGCCAGCATAACTCTTATGTGAAAATCTGACAGACATTCCAAACAAAGAAAACTATTAACCTTCCTGAACAGTGATACAACAATCTCTAATAAAACATTAGCAAAACAAATCTAACATAAAAAGATCATGAACAAGCAAAGACTTATTCTAGCAAAGTTGACTTAATGTTTGAAAATCACTGTAATCCATCCTATTAATAGAAGAAAGGAAAAAAATCTTATCATTAGTTCAACAGATACAGAAAAAGCATCTGACAAAATGCAACTCAAATTTGGACTGGAAGAGTGCTTCCTAAATCTGACAAAAACCCCGCAGCTAACATCATTCTTAATGTGGTAACATCATACTTAATGAATGCTTTCTCACTAAAGACGGGATCAAAGCAATCTGTCTGCTCCTACCACTCCTATCCAACATTTCAGTGGAAGTCCTAACCAGCATAATAAAACAACCACCAACCAAGCAAACAAACAAATAAATAAATGGCATACAGATCAGGAAAGAAGAACACTGTTTCTATTCATAGATGATAGGATTGCTTACATACATTTTTCTCTGGATTCTACAAAACAACCATTAGAACTAATAGGTAAGTTTAGCAGGTTTGAAGTCAATATACAACAATTAATTGTACTTCTGTATATTAAGAGCAAACAACTGGAAAGTGAAATTAAAAAAAAATTAAATACTGTCAGAAACATTAAATTCTTTAGGAATAAACTTAACAGAAAACATGCCAACCGTCTGTACTGAAAACTATAGAATGCTGCTGAGAATTTAAGAGGACTTACATAGACCATGCTCATTGAAAGGAAAACTCAAGTTGTCAGTTTTCCTCCAAATTGAACTACAGATTCAATGCAATTCTAGTAAAATTTCCCATAAGTTTTTTTGTACAACTGACAAGCTTATTCTAAAATGCACAAGTGAATACAAAGGACCTAGAATACCTAAAAGCAATCTTGAAAAGAAGAAATTGAAAGGTTTTTAGTACCTGACTCCAAGACTCATAAAAGGTACCAGTAATCAAAATTGTGGGGGTAGCGGCAGAGGACAAATAAACCAATGGAATAACAGACAGCCTTGAAATAAACCCATACTCATATATTCATTTGAATTTGACAAAGTCACCAAAGCAATCTATGGTGGCCATAAAAATGCATTGAGATCTCCTGCTGGGGAAAGTATAATTAACTGAGGCCCCAGCTGCTACCCTTCTGGATCTACTATTATATTCATGCCAAGGCCAAGCTTACCTTATGCTGCTCTTAGCCAGTGATTAAGCACAGCAGGATTAGTAATAGTGGCCCATCCCTCCAACAGGCAACTTCGGAATGAAAGACTCCCCACAGACCCAGCCAAAACTTTTTTAGAATAGCACTGCTGTCTAAGATACTTTTCAACCAATCTTCCTTTTTCCCTCCTCTCCTTTGACCATCCAAAGCCTCTCCACATGCCTTCTCTGGCTCCCTTTCCTTCCCCTCCACCCAATACATATCCTGCACATCTAATACTGTCTTTCATATGGAGGCAGGAATGGTGGAAGAACACAAGTGGTAGGATGGAGTTTTGGACTGGTTTATTCATTACCTGGAAGGCAAAGAGGAATATTACCCTGAATGGTATGTGGGGCATGGATAGTCCCTGGTACAGGGCAGCGGCCAAACTGCTACAGATTTCACCAAGGGTGACCTGGGAAAACATCCTGGAGAGGTGATTGCCCTCGCGTGTGTAATGATTCAGACATTTGAATGAAATGAGGAGAACAATGCCTAAAAGAACAGCAGAGTTGGCTGGTTATTGCCAAGTTGCTATGATGTTCTGCAGAGGGATAATGAGAATGTGAGGGCTGTTAACAAGCAGTCAAAACTATGGGTGAGAGCTTAGTTTGGTTGCTTACATAAAGGCCCTTATTTCTGGCTATGTTGGAGCAGATATAACTGAGCAGGTGACTGAAGATTTGTTCATTAGAGTTGCAGAATTTCAGAGACATTTAATTAATTGCTCAGTTGATGGAGATCTACGATGTGAAGGCCAGGCAAATTTTCATGAAGGCATATGAACAGAGTTGGCCGCTGTGGTGGAAATGAAGACTACATGATGGGCTCCCACTTACCAAGGCCAAACTAGCCACTGCTGCCTCTAAATGTCCAATCTGTTAGCAGCCAATCCGATTCTAAACTTTATATAGAAATGCAAAGGGCCAAGAATAGTAAAGACAATCTTAAGGAACAACAACAAGGTGAACAGGTTTTCTTTCTTGGATAGCAACACTTCTTACAAGACTATAACCACTAAAACTGTGATACAGGTGGAAGGACAGACCAGTAGAGCAGAATAGGGTCTATAAACAGATTCATATATCTGTGTGCATCTGTATTGTCATCATTATACAGTCATATTATGTAACCATATGTCAACATAAATGTATTTTTTATAAATTGGCCGTGCAGCACAGAGGAGAAAGAACAATCTTTTCAGTAAGTGGTGTTGACTTGATTGAATATCCATAGGAAAAGAAAATGATACTTAACCCTGACCTCACATGGCACACAAAAATCAATTCCAGATGGATTATAGATCCAGCTGTGGAAGGTAAAACTGTTAAGTGTCTAGAAGACAACAGAGAATAATCATTTATAAACTTGGCATAGGGAAATATTTTAGTTTCTTCAAACTAGGAAACTTAGTGCATTTCTTGAAAATGCACTAACCAGAAGGAAAATTGATAAAATGGACATGAAAATTAGTAACTTATTTTCAAAGAGCATCAATACAGTGAGAAGAGAAGCCACAGAGGGGAAGAAGATATAGCCAGTAAACATATGGAAAGATACAACCTCTAAACAGGGAAAAGAAGACAAACCACAATGAGACACTGTCATAAATGCACTAGAATAGCTAAAACTAAACAGAATAATACCAGAAGCCGTGGCAAGGATATGGAACAACAGGAATTCTTGGGCTGCTGGTGAGAGTAAAAATTGGTACCACTTCTTTGGAAAACCGGTTGGCATTATCTACTAAAGCTGAAGATATTCATATCCTATGATTTTGCAATTTCACTTCTAGGTATATACTTTTTTTATTAAAAGTTTTTTTAATGTTTATATTTATTTTTGAGACAGAGAGACAGAGCATGAGCGGGGAGGGGCAGAGAGAGAGAGGGAGACACAGAATCCGAAGCAGGCTCCAGGCTCTGAGCTATCAGCACAGAGCCCGACGCGGGGCTTGAACCCACGAACTATGAGATCATGACCTGAGCCGAAGTGGGACAGATGTTCAACAAACTGAGCCACCCAGGTGCCCCTACGTATATACTTAAAAAAATTTTTTTTTAATATTTATTTGTTTTTGAGAGAGAGAGAGCATGCAAGCGTGATAGGGGTAGAGAGAGAGGGAGACACAGAATCCAAAGTAGGCTCCAGGCTCTGAGCTGTCAGCACAATGCCTGATGCAGGGCTCAAACTCACAAACTGTGAGATCATGACCTGAGTTGAAGTCAGATGCTTAACTGACTGAGCCACCCAGGTGCCACCACTTCTAGGTATATACTTAACAGAACTGCCAACACATAAACAAGAAACATATGCAAAAATGTTCACACAGTATTACCTGTCAAAGCCCCAAACTGCAAACTAAAATATCCATCAACAGTAGAATGGATAAATTGCGACCTATTTATATACCATGGATTACTATACAACAATGAAAATGAACAAGCAGTTCACATATAACCTGGCTGAATGTCACAAACAAAATTTTAAGTCAGATACAAATAAAGCACATACTAAAAGAAACCACTTATGTGAAGTTCAAAATATTGGCATAATTAAACTAATTATATTTGAAAATACATGTTTAGGTGGTAAAAGTCTAGAGAGAAGCAAGGAAGTGACTACCATAATTAGGATGGTGGTTACTCTTGGGGCTAGAGATGAAGAAAGGGCCAGTAGTCAGGAGGGGGCATGAGAGAAGCTTTTTAGTGTGGTAACAATGTCTTGACCTGGAGGGTGGTTATATTGGCACTTACACTGCGGTAAATTACTGAGCTGAAAATTTTATGCACTTTTCTGTTATGCATGTTTCACAACAAAAGAGATTAAACCACCAAGCAAAAGGAATAATCCAGTCTTTGATATCAAAATGAAAGGCTTAGTGCTTGGTTCACACACCCTATTCTGAGTTATTTTTTTGGTAATGGAAAGCAGTTCACATTGAATTATCCAAACTGTTTTATTGAGATTCTATGCCAGACATTTCTAAGATCGTTGGCTGTTAACTAATCCAAGAATCAAATCGAAAAATTTGGACTCATTTTATGTGCTCTAAAAATCAAAACCAATAGAATCAAGTATGGTATTTATTTTTTGAGCTGAGGGAAGTGTCTTCAAAAGAAAATGGATTCCTGCCGACAGAGTAAATGAGGCAGATGAGGTAACTCAGACATGAAAGGGATAGATAAAAAGTCAAATCCCTTGCTGCTTCTTTGTTTTGAATTACATAACCTTCATGGCAGAATTATCTTTGGCAGAATCCTTAGAAGATTTCTAGATCTGAAAGATAACAGAATAAAGGGTAGCTGAACATGTTAAAATGGGAGTAGAGCAAGAATTCTGCAGGTACAACAGGATAGAAAGGAGGAGCTGCACAATATACAGAAAGAAAACCAAGAAGATGTTGCATCTAGAGGAGGTGGAATATAGTCTCAAAATGAGAGAAGACTCATCTGTATGATTTAACAACCTAGGAGAGCCTATGAGTGTACTTAATGAGAAAAGAAGATCAAACTAGCATTATGGCAAATCCAAAGAGAAGAGCTTCAACATGGGGTTTAATCACGGGGTTAAGGTATTAAGGAGATTAATCAATCTTTCCTAGAAATAGTCCTTCCAGCCCATGATATAGTCAAAACCCTACTCTGAAAGAATCCAACAGTTTCCTTCTGGCAACTATTTTCAGACTCCTGGGGGGAAAACAAAATCACAGAGCACAGCCTGGAGTCGCTATAAATTCAGTCACCAATCTCAACCATGTTTTCAGTGATGCCAATTTCCTTTTCCCTGGAAAGTTCTCCCCTTTTTCACAATGACCATTTCATTCAAATAGTCATTTTTAATGACTTTTCTTAAAACTGTTGACATTCTTCCTGTCTCCCAGTCACCCTCGGCAGCACTGTCAAAGAGAAAACAGATGCCATCAGAAGGAAACTTCCTCCACTTTTTGGCACCAGAGTTTTAAATCTAACTGCCTACACATCTGTCCTCCTCTCCTTCCTGTGAAGAGGTTGCCTTTCACAAATCCAAGATTAATTCTTCCCTCCAACTATACAGGTGATCCTTTCCCTGCCTTATGTCCCAAACTGCGTCACCCATCCTGCCCAACCTGCTCCTCTTCTACTGGTCTTTGTTATCAGTAAGCCAGGACTCTAGAAGTGATCCTTGACTCCTTCCTAATTACCAAGTCCAGTGTATTCCACATCCTAAATTTCTCTTGAATCTATCTCATCATCTATCTCCTCTGTCGCCACCAATCCCTAATTATGATCTGTCATCTATTATAACAGCCTGACTGGTCTCTGGATCTCCAAGGTTACTACTAATTCATTTACCACGTTGCAGCTGCCAATTATCTTTCCAATGTGCTATTCTATGTCACTTCTTCAATTTTGCAGTCTACGAAATAAAATGCAAACTCCTTAATATGGTTCCTAACCGTCTCATGATTTGTTCTTGCTTACCTTTCTATTTTATTTCTAGTTATAACACTCTTTGCATCAAGCATTTCCAGACATCCACACACATATTTCCTTTGCCTGGTAGGCTGTCTACCCTCACTTCAGAATTTATCTGTCTAGGTCCACCTCAAACTTTAAATGCCATTTCCTTTTGGAGGCTTTTCCTGATTTCCTAGACTAGGTTTGGTCTCTGTGCTATGTGCTTCCCTAACATAACACTCATTGTTCTTTGTTAATTTATCTGTATGCTCAGAAAGGAGGGCTCTGTCTATTCACTGCTGTGGCCCCGATACCCAGCAAAGTAATTGTGCAGGCATTAAAAAAAATTATCAACTAAGTTAGAAGAAAGGCCATAAATATAAAATAAAAATAAAAAATAAAAATAAAGCATAATGATAGGAGATGTGGTCTTTTATCTGGAATGGTCTAGACAGATATTTCCTATAGATTTTCTTTAAAGTTACAAGTGCAACATTTCATGGTTTTCAAAGGTAAGAACGAAATAGATACTTTTAAGTAATATTGGAAGTTGTTACAATAGAAGACATATTGTCATTTCCAAGCCAAAAAGGTGGATAGGAAATTTTATTACCCCTGGAGATATCAATGTCCTCTGTCAAAGCAACAGTATTGAAAAAGGTGGACTAAAGGCAGGATGGATAAAAAGGAATTTATCAAGAAGTCTTTGAGTAAAGCACACACATAGACACAAGGAACGTATTTATATAGATAGTATAAAATATTCAAAATCATTATCACTAAACCAATTTATCTACTGTAAGAAAGAGGAGAAACTATAAATATCCCGAGAAAGATGATTTCAGTACATGGTCGGTGGTTTACATTTTTTTTTTTTTCTAAAGGAAAAAAAGTCAGAGCAGCTGGCCTTACAATAATGAGAAAAAGGTATTGATAACTAGTCTGTAAAAAAAAAAAAAAAAAAAGTGCCTGAAATGTTCATTCAAGGCTGGTATTCATTCTTTATTCAGAGCCTGGCTGTCAGGCTTGAAAAGCAACAGAGATTACTGATGCATTCTACAGCCAAGTCATGGAGAACATAAATAAATTTGTTCTTCGTACAGCAATGAATCGAGGAAAAGGCTTATTCTTTGGATGACAAGGGTCTCCTATGCATTGTTTGGCTTCAGTAAGATTTATTAATCACAGTTAAAAGACACAACTTAGAAATACATTTTGATATTTCATTTTCATTAGTTCAATGAGGCAAAGTCATCGTCAAATTCTGATACTACAGGATTAATTATCTTGCGTTGGTTTATTTACAGTTTTATTGAGTAGACAATACAGAGATCATAAACTCCAAAAGGAATTTACTAAACTATTTAGGAGCTTTAAATAATTTATTTTGTACTTGCTCCAGTTTAGGGAGGTTGTTTTTTAAAAAGCTGAGGTCAAGTTAAATGTAATGGAGTGAAAATAAAAAAACAAACAGCAGTTGTATGTTTACTAATGGCAAAGTTAAAGACATATTGTGAAAGTAATTCATGAGATTCTTATTAAATAAAAATACTTGATTTGCTCTCTGCCTTAAGGAAAGACTTCAGAGATAATAATAACTTTTACCTTCTGGCCAAAAGAGTCAATTCTAGCTTTCTATTTTTTAAAGTACACACACACACACACACACACACACACACACACACACACAGAGTTTTGATAAAGTTAGGACTAGTTTCAGCTCAACTGTGTTACTGAGAAGAGGAACAATGTCTAGGAAGATATGATTTTAAGAGCCCTAGTGGACAGAAGAAAAAAAGAGGGTAGTTCTGAACTGTTTATAAGAGGAAATAATTATGAGTTGTCTATTTAAGACAAGACCCCTGCAGTCTTGTGAGTAATCTATTTGGCACGTTCAAATAGGTAATAACTGTAATGCAAAATGGCATTTAAGTATACTTGAAGGAAGCTTATAATAAAAGAATTAGAGAAATTGAAAAGGAATATATGAACTCTAGTTGTGGTGATCTAAGAAGACTTCATAAAAATATGGATAGAAGACGGGTTGATGAAGAAAGGGTAGGGCTTTCTGGAAATGAAGGGAAGTGTTTCATAATTTACAGAACACAATCCAAATGAACATATTCCTTAACTGTCTTTTAATAAATATTTACAACATGAAAATGCTTCAGAAGTCATCTCATCTGCCCAAATAGATCAAGTTATGAAAAGTGGTAGTTATAGCTTAAAATTACTTATAAATATGCAGCTTGCAAATATTCCTTAGAAAAAGTCATAGACACACTCTCCTCCTCTCTATAATGACTGAATGCCATCCCCAAGTGCACGGCTGCTAGTATTTCCCTCCTCTTCTGTCCGCGCATTATTGTGAAGGGGAAAGATCAGCGTCACACACACAAAAGGCAGAGACAGCTTTTGAAAAATACACACAAAATACAACACATAAATATATTCTGTATGTGTTTGATATATATAGACTAAATGTCAAATAACTTAAGGACTAAAAAGTGTTTGTTGAATTTAGTAATATGAAGGTAAACAGGTAACAATTTTGACCCAAACAAGTGAAGCCAATTATTTTCCCATGATATACAATTCATTTTTCTACCTCTATACTTCATGACCTAATGGAATAGTAATACAACGCAATAAGAAGACAGTAATTATCCAGTACTTTCCAGAACTTTAATTCTTCTTAGGGTATTAAAATTGGCCACTGAAATGATTTGTTCCAAATCTCTCTCACCAAGTTAAGCTGAATATCTAGACCAAAAGGTTATTTTGATTTCAAAATAGACACAACATATATGGCCTCTTCAGTCTGTGGGCACTTTCTTATCTTTCAGGAATGTTCTGAAAAACAACAAAATAATCTGTCATAAACTATTTAGGATATGTACTGCCAGGCTATAAAATGGATCCACTTCTATGATTAAGAGATCTTCAACCATTTCCTTTTTTATCACCCTTAACTACTCCAATGCCAGTACCATTACACTTTGGTTACTGGCCACAACTGAGCTTTATAAAAACTACATACAGCTACTGCCTTTTGGCCATAACACACTTAGGAAGATAAACTTTAAACTATGCCGTATTTTCTTGACTTAAATTCAACACTGCATATTTTTGTAAAGTTAGAAAGAAATCTCAAATAGCCATCTAATTTTTTGCTCTAGGCAAAGCTACCCAAAAGAGCACATCTTTTGTTAATTAGAGCAATTAGGAAAAAAATTTTTATGTTCAAACTACTGCCACAACAGAACTTAGTTCCTCATTCCTATTCCACAAAGGGTACAGGTTGTTAGTTATCTACCTAAATAACCCTCAAATTATCAAGTTATCAATGACCTCATCTATCAGCTATCAATTGGTGCTGCAATAATGCTACGTGAAATAATCCATCTCAAAACTCAGGTTTTGTAAGATAATAAGCATTATTACTATTATTTTTTTGCTCATAAATTTATACGTCAATTGAACAATTCTTCTGGGCTGGGCTAATCTTGGTTAGCCTTGCTCATCTGTTTATAGTCGGTCAACAGGTGAGCTTTGCTTGGCTAGTCTCAGATGGTCACACCCGGCAAAGCTCTCTGTGCGAAGTTTCTGATCTTTCAGCAGGCTACTCTGAGATTAATCTGAGACAAAGCTATTGGCTCAAACAAGTCTCAACAACTCTCAGATTCATGGGGCGGGTGGAAAAAGAACCCATCTCTTGATGGGAGGAGCTAGAAATTGCACTGTGAAAGGGGTAGAAACAAGGATGAAGACCACAGTCATTTATGGTACAGCTACAAAAACTTCACATTAAACAATCTAGTACAAATGCTGCTTTCCCTCCATCCTTGAATCTGGATTGTGTAAACACTAACAAGTCACTTTATCACTGCAAAATATGATTTCAAAAATGCTGTTAAACTGAAGGCAAGGTGTACTGAAATTAGACAGCAAATTGAGATTTTAATTTAAGAACATAAAGAGTTGTAAAAAAAAATGTTGATTTTGTGACCTTAGAAAAAAAAGATGTAATAGCTATCTCCACACAAGACATGAATCTGTATAATTAAGAGGAAATTATATGCTTAAGTGGTTTTTAAGTTTTTTACTTACTATCTATGTATTTAAAACCTACTATATATATATTTGATAAATTATCAGAAATAGTTTTATTCAAAGAACAACACCCATGAACCTTTAAAATGAACCATTTATTAAATCAGACTGTTATTCTTAACAGTTAATGTAAGTTACATGTATGTTTATGTCTGAGTATTTCACATGGAAATTTTTTAAACTCTTATAGGCAAGCAAAATCGTACCACACAATATATAAGTGGGAAGGGGGTACTGCTAAACATTCAAATAAGGCAAGTATTTAAAAACGGTAAAACAATAACTAAAAAAAAAAAAATTCAAGCATTCCTTTAAGAGAATTCAATACTACTAGCTAAATGTACTTTCTGAGTGTATTCATATAATCAAGGCAGTGTTTCCTCTTGTAAAACATCAGGAAATGGAATAAGGCTCATTAATAGATACAGCTGCCTTCAAGATTTCAATCTCAGTTGCTTTCTTTAAATTAAAATTCACAAAGTGCACAATTAAGATATCAAAAAACTGAATCTGCTACTCTAACAACAGCTGTCCATGCTTAATACTTAGTGGTTTATTTGACCAAATTATCTTTTCAGGGAAAAATAAAAAAGATAAGCCACTGTAAAACATTTAGTTTGAAGTGTATGCTAATATTTTTCTTAGAAATCAAAAATTATGGAGGAAAAGTGTTATTTATCATAAGGAAAAGAAAGCAAAACACTGGAATGACCAAACATTTTCAAAGAACAAGCACCACAAAGGACATTCGCATTCAGTTTTGTAATATTTATCAATGTATTTTTCTTACTCCAACCAATCTACTTCATCAAATTCTGAATCATCTTCTGAATCACTATATTCCACAGCAATGCGGCGAGACAGGATGGTGGCAACATCATTTTCAATGCGTTCGTGTTTAGCTTCCTGTTCACGCTGCTCTTCTACTTTGCGTAGCTGAATACCTGATAGAGAAAAACCAAAGCATTCACTGTAAGCCAAGATACTAAATATATCATATTATTAATCTTTTTGGAATAAAATCAAATACATGTGAGAAATACTAAGAGGAAAATAAAAACCAAGATCTATTAAAAATAATTTGAAGGGATCATATTTAGAGTCACATTAATTTGGTCAATTAATTCTTTCCTTATCTGCAATACTAGTTGGTCAAACTTACTAACTATCCCAGTGAATATCTACAGTTTATTTAGGTATGATGGTCTACTGTGCCTCTCTACTCACCAACCCCCCCCCACGCCCCCTGAAAAGTTAACCAGTGGTCAAATAAACATTGTTGAGTATGTTTTCTGTGGCTTTACTCTCCCCAATACTTGAGGGAAAGGCACTATTTTTCATTCTATATTGTCAGTGTTTGGCATATAGTAGGTGCTTAGGAAATGTCGGCTGAATAAATGAATGAATATGAAAAGTCTTTCCTCGGTTACTAAGGGAGGAACTTTAATCCTGTAAAGGCATCTGGTAGAGCAAGTGTCACTGATACACCAAATGGACAGCCTTACTACAGAAGAAAATACCGTTTAAAAAAATTTTTTTTCAACGTTTATTTATTTTTGGGACAGAGAGAGACAGAGCATGAACGGGGGAGGGGCAGAGAGAGAGGGAGACACAGAATCGGAAACAGGCTCCAGGCTCTGAGCCATCAGCCCAGAGCCCGACGCGGGGCTGGAACTCACGGACCGCGAGATCGTGACCTGGCTGAAGTCGGATGCCCAACCGACTGCGCCACCCAGGCGCCCTAGAAAATACCATTTTTAAAGGAGTGACCATACATATTAAACATAACGTAAAGGGTTTTAACTAAATTTTCTATAACTTATAAGTCTGATATTCTCAATCATTCAGTAAACATTTTAAGAATCCCCAAGTAGGAAAATAAAATAATTAAATGTAATATTTTCTCTGGCAAATGATTTAAAATAAAAGTTAAGGGCACCTGGATGGCTCAGTCAGTTGAGCATCTGACTCTTGATTTTGGCTCAGATCATGATCTCACAGTTTGTGAGATACAGCCCCATGTTGGGTTCTGCACTGACAGCATGGAGCCTGCTGGTCTTCCCCTACTCGCGTGTGCTCTCCCTCAAAATAAATGAAACTTAAAAAAAATGTAAGTTGAACATAGCTTTCTTTTCTAAAAACCACTTGAGCAAAAATATGATCATCTACAATTTTATTAATGAGAAAATGTTATTGTGCCAAATATTTAGAAAGTTCCTAATGCTACCACAGCAATGCTTTTAATGGCCTGGAGAAAGTTACCTTTTCGTATTGCTTCCAGAAGAACACTCCTGGCGTCACTGATTACAGGTAGAGTTGATGGATGACGCTTTGGCTCAGAAGCAGGTATAACTTGTGATGGAGGAGATGGAGGCATTAATGGAACATGGGGACCTGGGGCAGTAGATGGAGCTGGATGTAGCCCAGAGGGAGGATGAGTAAGAGCGGCAACTGTGACAGGTGACGATGGTCGAATGCCAGGTGGAGGCAGAGGAGGCGGAGGTGGGGGTGGAGGCAGCCCCTGGACTTCACCTTGTGGGAGTGGATGAACTGGTACAGTCTCACATACTGGGGCAGCTCTAGCTACCGGTGGGGAGGGCTGTACTAGAGGAGGTGCAATTGGAGGAGGAGCTGGGTGAAGAACTCCAGGGGCAATCTGAAGAGGAGCTGGAGGCGGTGGTACCGCTGGAGCTTGCAAAGCAGTGGCTGGAGGTGGAGGTGGGGGAGGTACTGGTGGGGGAGGAGTTGAAGTCATTGAAGCTCTTAATGAAGAAGTTGACAAGGCAGATGGAAGAGGTGGTGGAGGAGGCGGGGGGGTAGGGCTCACAAACACAGGTGTCCTGCCTGTAGCTGGTGACTGAGGGCGATTTTCTATCAAACCTGTAGCAGAACTGAAATGATAAAGAAACCCTAGCAAGTTACTCAAAGAGAAAAACCGAACCGCATGGCACATATGACTATCAATAATGATATCAAGGTAGATGTATTAACATGATCGTATAGAAATTAAAAATTCTTCAGTATTTAGGATGGAATGAATATGCCAAGAAAATTAACGGGTGTTGCTTTCATTTCTAAGATTCCAGATGGTCTCATCCTTTCATGCACCTGTCAGAATACACTCAAGCCTTTTATGCTTGCTTTGATAAATAAAAGGCTCAATTCTATGCTGTGATAGGAGTCTTTATAATGACTCAACATTTATCACATTACAATATTTGCAGCAATACCTGTGGTCATTACAATGCTGTATTTATATTGAAGCTATTAAGACTCATTATGTCATTTCAGTAAAATCAATAACAACTAATTACAAACCACAAAGGAAAATTAGGACTGTCAACCCTTCCTGAGGATGGAACATTGAGTGACTCAGTGATAGAAGGTTGATCTTTTTAACTGAAAATTATAAAGCTGATCTCTATTTACCTATTAAAAATTTTATAATAAACTTCAAAACTGCTTTACTGAAAATTATGAGCAATTGCTTATTCTCTCTCAAATTCTCAAAGTATTCCCCCTAATACCAAGTTAACACTCATAATCATATCTTTAGTTCCCATTTCTTAGTCCCTTACCACATTCTAAAAATTCTTAATTTTTATTAATATACTATACATCATGTGCTTGATAATAAAGGTATAATAAAATGAAAGACACTCTAATCTTTAAAGTGAATTCTCATTAGCTACATTTTTCCCAAGAGTACGGGTCAGCTCTTATCAGAGGCTGGCAAATTACATCCCACAGGTCAAATCCGAATTGGTCCCTGTTTTTGTAAATAAGGTTTAGCTGGAACACAAATAGTCATTTATGTATAGTCCATGGCTGTTTTCATGCAACAGTGGCAGAGTTGAGTAGTTGTGACAGAAACCGTAATGCCCACAAAGCCTAAAACACTTGCTAGCTGATCCTTTCAAGAAAAAGGTTACCAACCCCTGAGAAGCAACATCAAATGCCTGTCCCAACATACCTGATACAGGTGGGTATGGGTTTCGCATCTCCTGCTCCATGCATTGGTGGGGGTGGAGGAGGTTCATGTGGTCTGACTAAGACCCTTTCCTCAGCTCTAGTCAGAAGTTCACTCATCTGACTAAATGGCAAGGCAGAAAGTGAGTAAGAGCCATCCATATGATCCACATATGTCTGAGGTCTAAAAAAAAAAAAATACAGTATCAGTGTATTTTTCTTGAATTATTAATGGTATAAAGTGTGGTACAGGAGACATTTAAGCTTTATCTTTTGAATGTCAACGTTTTAATCACTATTATGAAACTTCAGAAATTTGTTACATTTATCTTGCTTTTCAAACAAAGAATGCTGCTCATAATGTAACCTTTCCTTGCAGTTATTTTATTATTTCATAATATAATACTAATTCAATTCACAAGGATAAAAAGTATTACATATAGAATCTCATAAACAAAATTAACTTTTCAGTAAATTGTGTTCAAAGCTATATACCCCTCTGTTTCATTTTTTTAAACAAGATGCCAATGACAAAAAGCTAGAATACGAAAACTGGAGTCTTAAACCTAAATGACTTCCAAATATCTTGTATCAGCGAGAAAGGCCTCCATGATACTAGCACCACAAGGATGACTAACTACATTGTTTTGTCTTTTTGATGTTTTCAAAGGTGTTAGGGTACTCAGAAAATAACTGAGTAACAAAGCAACAAATGACATAAGATCAGATTTAAGCAAAATTTTAGATACCTTGAGCATGTGAAGGTTTTACGAATATTTGCTGATTGTAGTGCATGCTGGGGACACATGTACACAAAACAAATTAGAAACTACAGCTGACTTTGAACACAGGTTTGAACTGAGCAGGCCCACTTATATAAGGATTTTTTATAGTAAAGCACTGTAAATGTATTTTCCGTATCATTTTCTTAACATTTTTTCTGTAGCTTTGTTGTAAGAATACAGTATACAATACACATAGCATACAAAATATGTGTTATGGATTATTTATGTTCTCAGTAAGGCTCCCCAGTCAACAGTAAGCTATTAGTAGCTAAATTTTGGATAGCCAAAAGTTACATGTGGATTTTCAACTGCACAAGGGATTGGTGCCCCTAACTCCCTTGTCGTTCAAGAATCAACTAAATTGTACTTATAGTACTGGATCAGGTAATGCTGGTAATACTGTAACTACTTAACAGCAGTAAAAATCAGTGTTTATAGATTATTATTTAAAAAAATAAATCTCAATTCTTTCAACAATGCATATAAATATCTTACATGTGTATTACTCCTAAATTGGCTAAGATACTGGCCTAATAGTTTACATGTATTATTCCAAAGAAAACTTTAAGCGCTTTTTCCATTAAAAAATCAATAATTATAATATATACAATAATAACTATAATCAGTCAACTATCCACAAATTGCTTCACAGAGAGATGCTAGTATAATGTTTATTAGGGTAGCATGTTACTCAGATGGGGCCCCCTGGCTACTGAGCAAGGAAAAAGACCTGTTCTATAGCTCTGCAAAAGGGGATGAGTGATTTTGTTTAAAAAGTCCTGATATAACTGAGGTGGGAGATGTGGCATAGAAAGGAAGTCAGGAGAAAGAAAAAGAAACAAAATATTACCCTTTCTCAGTTCCTATTTTATATGTAGTGAATCTGTAATATTTCAAAAAGAAATTCCAGACCCCATTGCTCTACTATGAAGTTCTAGCAGACTCTGCCTGAAATACTGACAGAGAGCTGAGGGTTCATATGAAACCCTGAAGATCATCTCCTCCAACCACCTCTTTCTATAGATGACAAAACTAAAATCCAGGTGTGAAAATGACCTGCCCATGATCAGACTTTAGTAGGCTCACAGTGGTCAGGGTTTCAAAATGATTTCTATAGCTAAAGTAGCTGGTTCAACAGTTCAGGACTTTAAGACTTAAGAGGCACAGATATTAGAAATAAAGCCAGTATTTTATCATTAATTTTGTTAAAAAACAAAAAAAGAAAAGAAACCTTGTTTCAAAATGAGAGGCTGGGCCATTAGCAACTTCAATATGCTTATGTAAGAGATTAGCATCATCTTCAGCCAGCTCTGGACCTTGGGCCAGCTTCTGCCATTCTCTCCGCCTGTCATGAGGTGCTCTTGGCACTTTTTCTGGTTCATGAGGACGATCTAGATTTTTCTGCTATAACAGATGTATTGAAACAAAGCCAAATGCTGAAGTGCTACTTTTTAAAAAGAAGTTATAACAATCAAAATAAAATTCTAACATTAATACTGAAAAAGACAATGCCATCATAATATAGTTAAAGTAACACAGAGACAGTTCATTTGTACGTTCAGAGTTAAATCTTAGTTAGTTTGCTTGTAATCCCAGTTTCTTGTCATGTTTCTTTAACTTCTAATTTGAATTCATGCACCAGATAAAAATAGTATGCCTAAATAATAAAATTTGAGGTCAGAAAGTCCTTCCAGATGAAAAACAGATTCACCAACTCTGCTCCCACATCTATTAGTTTTTACTATAATGAGTGAAATTTCTACCATTAATGGCACTGCCTACCTTTAACCAAAACCTGGAAATTTATTAAGGCTATGTAATCTGGAAAGTGACCAATTAGCCAGCCAGTACATTAGAAAAAATCCAAACATCCAATTAACTCATTGTAACTGTATCACTCAACAGGAAACAGGATATTCAAAAAACAAAACAGAAAATAAATCAAACTGTGGGAAAAAGCACAGAGGGGTCTAGAGTAGGTGTAATGAAGTCAAATGCCCAAAGGGGCTAAGCAGATCACATACATGAATCAAGAAAGTTGGGCATAAGATGGGGACTACAGTGACTAAACAAGCATGTCCAACTAAGGCTTTCCAGTTCAAAAATTTTAAAACCACTGTGTTTGTCCAACAAAACAGTGACTGCAGGCATACTCTGAGCTGCCAGTCATCAGTTTGCAAACTTCGGCTAGAACACTGGGATACTGTCTAGTACAGAAAATAATAACATGAAGGCATTATGGGGAAAAGGGAGGAGAGAAGAGATAGCTACAGAAGAAACAGAGGGATGATGAGAACAGATTTTGCATCTTTCATAATTCTGCCTAAATCCAATTTTCCTTCCCTCTTTATTTCTAGTTCTCATCAACATGGAATAAAACAGATCCAAATGTTTATTACAAAGTAGAATATGATAACACAGCAGACAGAGATAACAGGAATTTAGGGAGACTAAAATAGTCTTTCCAAAACATTTAGGATATGATCTGTGTTAAGAAAATATTAGCTTAATCTACTTTGCCAATATCTGCAAAATATTCCTTCATCCCTTCTTGCCAGAATGCCCTTCTCTTCTCTGGTCCACTTAATTCCTATTTGTTCTTTGAAATTTATTATAAGCTTTGCTGAAAGCATTTACCAACCCTGTTCTCTGGCTAAAGCAGGTAGTTCTGTGCTACCTAAACCTTCCATGCATACCTCTGTTATGGCACTTATCATGCCATAATATAAGAATCTGATTGCTCATCTGTTCCCCAATTAGTCTGTGATCCTCCTGTGTGGTTATAAAGACTTCAGTATAAAACTGACAAAATACAAGATTAATAAAGTTCCATGTATGCAACAAAACACAAATACATGAAAACTAACTTCAATTTTTTCAATCTCTTGTAATACCTTCTGTTTCCTCTTTTCCTTCCTCTTATCCTCTGTATCTTGCAACATTTTTTCTTTCCATAGATCAAAGAAATATGAAGGGTTGGTATAAAATTTCAAACCTTCTTTACCATCATCTCTGAAATAAAAAATATCAATTAGAACATTTATCAGTAAGACTTAGGCAATCAGAATAATTTTACTAAAATGTTTTTCCTATCAGTGAAATACAGAATGTGTAAAAATATTGACGAAATAAGAATACTGCATCAATATTCTCACAAATCAGACAAAAAACTAAGGAAAATGGAAACCCAGGAGTTTTTCAGAGATGGTGTTACTAATCTGAAGAACAGCTGGACAATTTTCATCTCTAACTAGTGCTGAATACCAACTTTTCTACAAGTCCTCTGGGGAATTCCAGTAATTACAAAAGGTTCTGCCAAAGATAAAAGCCTGAAAAGACAATAATATCATTTACAATGGAGATATACAAAGAGTTTCTGCCAATACTGTAATTTACTTATTACCTTACGAACGCCCCCGCCCCCCACATTTCCTTTAATTGTCATGCTAGTAGTAACAGTTATTTTATCCAATGACTTGCACACTGATAAAACCTCTTCAAATAAGTATCTGAATACTATTTTATTCAGGATATGTGTGGTGTATCTTAAATTACCCATTTAACAAATCATGTGGAACTACCCCCAAAGAAAGCCTGAATAATTCTAGATTTTATTTTAAATGGTAAAAAACATTTTTAAAATAGATAGTACATATTCATTATGTAAAAGCTTAATGCATATAGATCAAGAGTAGATATGAGCAAGAAAAATGATATTAATTTTGTTAGTGTGGTGGAATTTTGAGCCCTTTTTATTTTTCATCTGACCAGATATTACATTAAAAAGACAATAACAACTCCTTGTGTCTCAAAACAACTCCCTTGAGTAAGTCTCATCTTTTGTATGCCAGAACCTTGGGAACGTATGTAGTGAATAAAGCACAAGTTTTCTAAGGGTGATGGATAAAGAGGGTTCTCTGTGTTGATCAAAAGCCCAGTGACATAAAGCATATTTGGGGATTTAGCATATAAAGGTAGACTGCTACCTATCTGAACATGCAGTATGAAAGTAAATAGCCAGCCTTCATATTTATTAGCCCACTGACCTATACGGAGTGAGTATATTGAGAGGTGGAGGCTGTTCACAAACATCATATGTCTCCTGTAACGGAATAGGCAAAGTCTTGCGGTCGAAAAGCTGCTGATCTTGAATCGTAGAACTTCGAAAAGCTTTTCTCATTGTTATATCTTGCAAAGACACTAAAACAAAAATCAAAAATGTGTTTTATTTATTTTACTAAGTGGATTTAACATAAGGACAAATTCACATACTGTGTTTAAGAGTCAGCATGGTTCAGGAAGTTGTGACTGTAGTGGCTTGAGAATCAGGAACCACATTTTAAGTGCTCTATCATTATGTCCCAATATCATTTTGTCTCTGATCTTCCCAATCAGATATGTTTCAATGCACCTTTGATTTCTAAGGCTCAAAAGGCTGTAATGATGCCTGAAGCATATCTGTATTTCCCACCGAAAATACCTTTCACTTTTCTCTACTTGCCATCACTACCCCCCACTAACCTACATCCTCTTCTTTCTTTTTTAAATAATCTTTTTCTCTCATTTCTCTTTATTACTTTTATTTAGCTTATACCAATAACACTGAAGGAATTACTTAGTCCTCAGTTGCATTCTTGGCTATATTGACCTCTATGCTAGCTAGACTATAAATATTATACATACGCTATAAACTTAAAACATACTTTACCATAAAGAAAATATTTTCAAGTACTGGGCAATCTATATCATCATCTATTTCACTTATCTTTTATCTCATACTATAAGAATCTCTACTTAGCTATGGGCTAAGACTAAGACTGTCTTGCACATTAGAATCTCCAGTAACTAGCATAAAATAACTTCATTTACTCATTTTCTTTTGACGCATGCAGCATGTTAAAATAAATGTATCAAATCTTTTTCCATTTTTTTAAATGTTTATTTATTTTTGAGAGCGAGAGACAGAGTGTGAGTGGGGGAAGGGCAGAGAGAGAGACAGACAGACAGACAGAATCTGAAGCAGGCTCCAGGCTCTGAGCTGTCAGCACAGAGCCTGATGCAGGGCTCTACCTCAAGAACCGCAAAACCATGACCTGAGCTGAAGTTGGAAGCTCAACTGATTAAGCCACCCAGGCACCCCAGAAATGTACCAAATTAGTACATTCTTAACTCTTAGGATGACTTTCTGATATTGAAAAAGTAGGTGATTCTTACATATTTAATTAATATGGCTTTTAAGTATACAGATAAATGCTTTATGCCATAGAAGTTCTTAAACTTTTCTTTAAACAATTCGTAAACTATTCTTCTCCCTAAAACAGTATCTCTACCATCCTCACAAGTATTCACTCAGCATGAATATTCAGATCCATGGAATAGCTGGAGCAGCATGGCTCTACAATGGCCACATCATGACTACATTCCCAGCAATTTCTCTGCTGTATGATTTGTAACACACTTAAAACATCAAAATAAAATTCAGAGAAGGAAAAAAATTTTTTCTCATTATTACTAAGGAGCGATGTAAAAGATATGTAATGAATACAGACTCTATGTGCGAGATGTTCTCAATAATTTTTATTTTATTTTTTTATTTATTCAATGAAAATAGATGTTATTATTCCATTTTAAAGATAAGAAAACCAAGACTAGGAAACATTACATAACTGGCCAAAGGCAAAATAAGCAGCAGAGTCGGATTAGAAAACCCAGACCTGTCTGCCTTTGAGACTGACCCTTTCACCCTAACAACACATGCTGTTCTCTGGCTCCCATCAGATGTGGCCTCTGTTTTCTACAATCAAAATGGACCAATTCTTGCCACTCTCCCACTCCACTTATTTACCATAAGTATATAACCAAGATGGAACCTAGTGTTTAGTCTCCCAAAACGGTCTTACTCAAGGAGAGAACATATAATAAGCACTTTTCTATCTTCAACTGCTCTCATTTACCATTTGTCTTATTAACAGGTCACTAAGACAAAAGCCTTTCAGTTACCAAAACAACATCTGATATTTAAATAGTACTATGTAACAGTAAGTCAACACAATATTTGTAAACATAATTAAATACAATAGTATAGGTCTTTGTTTAAAAACTCATTTTTTTACACACTTTCTAAATTATATTGGTAGTTCTCACCATTACTTAAATGATTTACTAGTAATTTGAAAACAAAAATATTAATATCACACTCTGTAATATAAGTATTATATTCATAATATTACTTTACATGAACTCTTACTGAGTTTAAAAATCTAGGTTAAATAGCTTTGAACACTTCTATACAATATCCCTAAAATAGTATCAAATTAAGCAATTCAGCTTTTAAAATTTTTTTTTTTTTTCAACGTTTATTTATTTTTGGGACAGAGAGAGACAGAGCATGAACGGGGGAGGGTCAGAGAGAGAGGGAGACACAGAATCGGAAACAGGCTCCAGGCTCTGAGCCATCAGCCCAGAGCCCGACGCGGGGCTCGAACTCACGGACCGCGAGATCGTGACCTGGCTGAAGTCGGACGCTTAACCGACTGCGCCACCCAGGCGCCCCCAGCTTTTAGATTCTGAATCCTTCTCCAATGTTCGCCATAAACTTAAAGGAAATTATAAACAATTCTGATGGTAATTGGCACATTAAGATTTTTTTAAATACTTAAAAAATATCTTTAAAGTTATTTAACTATTACGTATATTTTTGTTTTCAATTTCAATTGGAGTGCTAAGATATTTGTTAAAATTTAACAGTATTTTGAAACTGTTAATTTTTATTTCTGTTACATATAGGAACTATCTCTGTATTCTTGTATTATTAGATGGCATATATTTATAACTTAAACGTTTAAATTTGAAAAGTTTGAATGTAAATGATATATTTGAAAGTATGGTCATAAAATATTTTTTCACCACTAGCAATTATTTCAAGAATTTCATGAAGTGTAGTTAATACACATATACATGCTTCAAAGGATATCACTAACAAAAACCACTCACAGAATGGGAGGTAATATTTGCAAATCATGCATCTGAGAAGGGACTTAAATCAAGAACGTATACAGAATTCTTATAACTCAACAACAAAAAGAAAAATATTCTGATTTAAAAATGGGGAAAGGACCTCCAAAGAAGATACACACTGATAAGCCAGTTAAACCCTAGTTTTAAATCCTGGCTCTACTACTTCCTGCTGGATAACTTGTCTCTACATGGCTACAAGCCTTGAGAAAATGCTCAACATCATTAGTCATCAGGGAAATGCAAATACATTCTACATCATGAAGCAATATTAAAAACATTATGCTAAAGGAAAGAAGTCAATCACTAAAGGTCACGTACTGTATTATTCCATTCATAAGAAATGTCTAGAATAGGCAAATCCATAGGACTTGAAAATAGATTTTCTACTTGAAAGTAGATTAGTGACTGCTAGAAGCTGGGGGAAAGAGGATTTAGGGAGTAACTGCAAATGGGTATATGGTTTCTTTTTTGAGTGATGAAAATGTTCTAAAATTGATTATGGTGATCGTTGCGTTAACTGTGAATATACTAAAAACCACTGAATTGTACACTTTAATGTGAGACAGGTTCATTGTAGGGTGTATGAAATACATGTCAATAAAGCTGTTTAAGAAAAAAAAGTTCTATTTTGATAAGAAAATCATATCCAGACCTATGAACTTATATATTTGCAAGCAGTAGAAACTTAATATGACAAGTATTTACCTCTATTTAGGTTTTAATTAGGTTACATAAAAAGAAGCTAGGATGAGCACTAGGTATTTTATGTAAGTGATGAATCATGGGAATCTACTCCCAAAGCCAAGAGCATACCATATACACTGTATGTTAGCTAACTTGACAAGAAGTTATATTAAAAAAAAAAAAAAAAAAATATATATATATATATATATATATATATATATATATATATGGAAGTTGGTTCTATCATGAAGATATCTACCATTACATTCTACTTTTTGCTTTTTCCAGTGGTATCTTCTATTATTTTTATTCAAATTTAGGTATGTTATATACCTTGTACTTATACTAAAAATGTTATTCAACAAAAAAATATTTTGAAGAAAGGGATATAAAAGATATTCTATATATATTATTTAATAATAATTCTCTAGGGAAAATAACTGTAAATTATGTTCTAAATAGTTTCATTTCTTTTTGTATAAGGAAAAAGAACCCAAAAAATCAAAAAGAGGAATTTGAGACACAACAGCATTCAATGTATTCTATCAAAGTATAAAATGTCATTTTACCACTAAAGTTTTTCCCATTATGTCAGCCTGTAATGTATTGTTTTTCTTCTCTGATATCCCTGGTTTAATACTTAGTATAGAATACTTTTATCCAACATATTGGCAATTTGGGTTTTTTGGGAAATGTTCATTTAAGGTGGGGAGTAACATTCAAACAATTAGATCAGAGTTCATCAATTTAATATGCACACACAAAAGAATATTAAAAGGAATTACATTCTTAAGGAATCAAACCTAAAATTTCAAGTAATTTTCCAATAACTTATTTCTAGGACAGAAGTATACAAATAAATTATAAAGGAAAAAAGAATGGAGAAAAGGTCTGGTTAAAAATTTTAGGTCAAAAAATTAAAAGCTATTTAATATACAAAGAAAAGAGGCAAAAAAGAAAAAGAGAATAGAAAAGCCAGAAGAGTCACACTAATGGTATTTATAGATAATTACAACAGGTACATCAAAGGTCATCGGTAAAAAAGACTTGTGATAAATTTGTGTTTAATACTGTTTTTAAATATATTGCTCATCTCACCAAACCCAAAATATATATGTGACAGAAAATATAATATGAATAAACTTACATTCTTCTTCCTTAGGGTCAAGCTGTGTAACACTAACAGATAAACGGTCCACACGTTCTTGTAATGAGTTAACTCTGAAGGAAAAACTATGTGCCTCATTGAACAATTCTCCAAATATATCTTCAGCATACTTACCTAGGCAAAAATGAAACATATACCATAAATTTAATGTGATGAGAGATAAATATCAAACAATTTAACATTTAAAAGTGCTATCCTAATGAATTTGACATTTATTTGGAACTAGTTTATACAACCCTAGCCTAAAAGCAAATGAATTGAGACAAAGTGATAAAACATAAACCCTGGGAAATCTGGTTTTAAACACTAGTTCTACCACATCCTGCTACGTGACTTATGCCTAAAATGCAAATACTCTACCTGCTTTATCTGTATCTACCCATCTGGTAAGGGTTAGAGAACGCTATGATGAAAAAGTACATACAAATAATATATCTTTTAAATCAGTGTTCATAAATAAACTCTACACTAGAATTGAATTTCAGGCCAACTGACAGAATCTAAGAGTCTTCATAAGCCCAGCAGAAGACCAGTCTCAGATATGCCCAAAACGTACATTCTGAAAATTTGTGAGATATTTTATATTTTCATGTTCTATCTAGTTTCTTAAAAAAATAATCCTAAATCTAAAATCGCTGTATTTTCTCTAGTCATATAAATTTCTATTACTGAAAAGAATAAGAGAAAATACTCCTATTATAAAAGGAGAAAAAACCAGAAATTTCTATCTAGTAAGTAAGCCAGGGAGAAGTTTAGGCAATCTATAATGAAAAATATTCAGTGTATTTAGAACATATAAAGTAATGCATACTTACAATATAAAGATGAGTCAATTACTATGTACACCTTTGAATAAAAAAAATTGACAGTCTTGCTAAATTAAGACATTTTAGACCCAAGCATACTGTATAGGTTAAGTCTAGCTCCATAGTAAACTCTTTTCAGACAGTTCCTGAGACAGAGGTAATTAATATTTATTAAAAGAATTCACTAATCTCACTAGTTTATATTTGAATAATATTGCATTTATTCCAAGGTATTTCAATATAATATCTGTTAAATCAACAAGCATTTAATGAGAGCTCACCCTGTGCCTTTTTTTCAAAGTATTTAAATATAATAACTGTTAAATCAACAAACATTTAATGAGAGCTCACCTTGTGCCAGGCAGGTGTATGACCTACCGAAGGCACCAAAAAGTAAAACATAAAATTCCTGGCCTATAAGATTCTATGGTCTTTAAGAAAAAAAATCAGAACTTCAATCTCTCTATATTAAATTAAGAACTTTAATGTTTCTATAAAAATATTAAAATGAATAGTTTTGTATATATTCATTTACTCACATATATCTTTAAACCAAATAGACTGAAAATGTCTTATGTGCCAGACCTTGTACCAGACCCTGGAGATATAAAAATGATGGAAGAAGGTCTCTGCCATTGATGAGTTTTGAACAAGAGGGAGAAACAGACATCTAAACAAATATGAAAAGCAATTTAATAAATAAGTCCAAATCTTTGTTCCATTCACTTTGAGACCTTGGTATCAATTTCCTCACACCTGTAAAATAGGGATAAAAATATCTGCTTCAAAAAGAATTTATAAGGAAAGGAGACACAGTGAACAAAGGACCTGGCAGAGTTCCACGTACAGGGTAGGAGGTCAACAATAGGCAGCTCTTACTATATACAAGGTAAGAGCCACAGAACACAAATTAGGTAAGATGCACCTAATTTTGAATGTGGGATGGTGTCTGAGATGCTTCCAGAGACAGAGTTTCTCTGGCAGATAAGGAAAGCATCCCAACTGCAAGAAAGGGCAGGTATAAAGCCATTCATTTTTTTCAACAAACATTAAGGATACAAATGCTAGGAACAGAAGAGACAATTTCATCCCTAAAAGAGCTTAGTTTAATACAAGGATCCTTAATTTAAACCAATGGAAATTATACACAGATTTTTTAAAATATATTTGCATTTTTCTAAAGAGAGAGCCCACAGTTTTTCAACAGATTTTTAAGTAAGAGTCTATGCTCCTCCCCACTACAGGTTTAAGTGCTAATGTATCAGTGGATAAAATAAACATCCCATCTGTTCTCTTTTCACATCCTTTCTTACTTTCCACATCTACCTCCTTTTCTTCGAGGTGAAAGGAATAAAATTTGCAATGTAAAACTGACTGGGCATGTATATGAATTTGAACTAAGCTTAGAAGTATTATACTACTTACCTATTTAAGAACCTACTTGGTTTCCTTACCACTTATCATCTATGATGTTAAAACTAAATCTTCTCAACTAAAATTCTATGTCTTCCAAAATCAGTGTCCACCATACATAGCATCCCACATCACCTGTCCTTTTAATCCCCCTAACATTTTTATTTTTGCCTCTATTCATTTGCCTAATTCTTCATGCAAGCTAAAAATGCCTTCCTTCCTCATTCCTCTCTATTTTCCAAATTCTTTTGTTCCTTAAAGGCCCAATTCAATTCACATTTCATTCAGCAAGTCTCCTCTAATGACTTCACCTTATGCTTATCTCTCTTTTCTCAGTTCCTATAATCTAAAACTCATGATTTTAATTATATATGTGATCACACTGTTCAGAATAACTTCAGTATTTATCATACTCAACTCTTCAGTTCAAATGGGGTATACTCTTCAGACAAGAACCTTGTAGCTTTATCACACAGCAAAGTATTCAGTGTTATCTGTCATTGTCTGTGTTTCTAATTAGTCTTATCAAGCCAATCTATTTATCCTCCCTCCTACTTGCTATCTATCTGTCAAATTTAGGCTCTATCAACTCATCTTGGTAGCATGAACTGGCTGTATTCAACAGAAGAATGGCCTTGGGAAAAGAGAATGGTAAAAGATTCCTCAGGTAATTAGAGTCTCAATGGTCATTAAGTAAAACAATAATAAGATGGGAAAGAATTTTAGTATAACAGAAGAAATTTATAGAAAGTGAATTCTGGGGCACCTGGGTGGCGCAGTCGGTTAAGCGTCCGACTTCAGCCAGGTCACGATCTCGCGGTCCGTGAGTTCGAGCCCCGCGTCAGGCTCCGGGCTGATGGCTCAGAGCCTGGAGCCTGTTTCCGATTCTGTGTCTCCCTCTCTCTCTGCCCCTCCCCCGTTCATGCTCTGTCTCTCTCTGTCCCAAAAATAAATAAACGTTGAAAAAAAATTATAAAAAAAAAGAAAGTGAATTCTATGTCTTCAGTAATTATATATTACCTTTTATAAATTGTGTTCTACTAGGGAAAACATTTTGTGGGGAAGAAGTCAGGAGGATGTCCCCTAAGCCATGACCAAGCTCTGCAGTTTACCTTTATTGCTGCGTTCTGTTAACGCTTTTGGTTAAGTGAACACCTCAATGACCTAGAACCATTTTGGATAGCCAAGTTTACTAGGTAATTCAGAGATTATTTAATGAACTAATTATTTTAACTATTTTGGATGAATGCTCATGTAAAATCTATTCTAAGCTTCCCTGTCTTAAGTAGAAATACAAAATTAAACATAATTTAACCTTTTCTTGAGAACTTAGTGATGATTCTGAAATCAAAATGTTCTAAGCTAGAAAGCAGCCTTGAGATGTGTAAGAATATCTGCTTCTACGTGAAAGGGCCTCTTTCTGGTTTTTATATTGCTTCTCTCCTTACATCACTTCTTCCTTTGCTGTAAAGGACTTCTTTTGGCTGGCTTAGGTAATACCTGCTTCTATTTTTATCTCCCCAATACCTCCTCTTTTAATGCTCTGAAGCATAAATGTTTGGGAACCAGATCACCAAACCTGTATGAACTAGCTAAGTAAGTGTAAACAGGCTCTGAGAGAAGGATCAATTGATTATTTTATGTGCATAATCTTTAGTGCATGGGCTTGTTTATTTTGGGTACCTAGGGGCCTTTTAAATTTAATTCTACATGCCCAAATATGTCAAGTGGGAAAGCCGCCAGAGAGGTTAATTCCAGGGCAGTAAACTATTGCTATACCTTGCTACAGTATTTTATGGTTTTTCTTGTTTTTGAATCTCTACAAACTGCTTAGAAAATGTCTACAATGGTCTCTTGATTCCAAACGTGAAGCACCGAAAACCTAATTTAGTTATATTTTTACAAAGTATTTCTATTTTTGGAGCTTGGCTACAATATGACCACATGCTTGTTGATAGATGATGTTTATAGGAACTATACCAGACTTGAATATTCCTTACATCTTCATCTTTAGGTTATATACAAAACGGGTTAGTACAGAAATGAACACTCTTAATCATTGTATTAGTTCTTACTGGGAATATACCTAAAACAACACGCCTGTAGTAGATCCAAAATTCATTTTAAGAAATACTTTAACTAAATTTGTTAATGTCATTTCTATGCTCTTAATATATATTTTAATATTAACTGATGTACTCATGTACACATAGTAATACAAATGTTATATGAAGTCATGTTACGTTAGATTCAATTAGTGATAGGTCGAAAAAAAAGGTCAGCAAATGTCTTTTAAAAAGTAAGATTAACCATTATTAATATCTAGGACTCTTCTTTTGACTTGTCTCAAAAGTATATTCTATATTGACTTTCCCAAGAAAGAAACAGGTAAACCATGTTAGTGATTCACTGTCAGTAACTAACCTGAAAAAATAAGCACAAAAAGGGGGAAAGAATATACTTAAATTCAAACAAACATCCTTTTATTTTTAAAACTATTTCATAGGCAATGTAGAAATTTAGTGCTCTCACCAAGAGCATTCAAATGTAATTTTTATGTTGCTCTAGTTACATATGTGTATGTCCAAATGCTCTCACTTGAAACAAAATAGATTAACAACTTCTCTTTATCTTGTTCTCAATTATAAAAAGAAAAGAACAAAAGTTAAAAGGAAGAGTCAATCTTCCCTATAAGTATAATCTACATGGGTAGGTATGGCTAAGACATATCTAGGACCACTTAGAGAATACATCTAGGCCAAGAACATCTTGTTTTATCTTTAAAATGAAATATTAAAAAATGAAATATAAATGTCTTAATAAAAAGCTAAGCCATCAATTCACAAGATAGATTTTAAATTTTCTAACATTAAATTTAGAATAATAGGAAATAATTTGTTTAATTCCTTAATTTAGTAGCTCTGTTCTACAATCTTGTGATAGAAACACATTGCCTGTCTCATCCTCCTCTTCCTGTCCCTTCTGTTGGCCTTTACTATCTGGCCAATCTGCTCACCTTTTGTCTGTCAGAAGCCAGGTTCACTTACTATTTTCACATCATGCTGCATGTAAGACCCTTGACTGATATCTTAATGTCCTTTAGACAACTCACTTGACTAACCTAATCCTCTAACTAGTAACTACCCCATACCTTTTACTTTTAGATATTTGAGAATATATAAATACTTCCCTAGACTACATATAAATAAAGAGATACTAGTGTCCTAAAACACAAATTGAAGCCACTAAAAAAGTAATAGTGATAATGAGCAAGCAAAAGTAAAACCCTGGCCTAACCTTTCATAGATCAAATCATACTTTAAAAACAATTTCAGTAATTCTTATCCATCATGTGATGCCATTCCTAAAATTCTGTCCTTACTTCTCTTTCCCAGAGGAAACATGTAGAGAATAAATTATTCTAAGATTCATTATTTTGTTTAAAATGACTACATTTTCCAAGATGATTTTATACTCTTCTCATCAAATATCTCCCCAAATTAATCACAAGGACATCTTCTTAATACTCTAAAGCTTAACATTCTGGTTTGCAAAAAATATTTTTCACTGATATAGAAATACTTACTTAGGCTACTTAGTTGTCTAATTATATTTGCCAAGGAAATATTGGTTACACATTCTAGTTCATTCTTAATGCCTCTAGGCAGTGCTGTGTGGCACAAGTGCCTAGGATCAATGTTTCTTTTCACTAATGGCATCTTGAGATCAACCTCTGTGCCAGTTCACCTGTAGGAAATCAAACAATAAATTAACATTATTCAATTGCACCCAATACAGAGTAAGACCTCCCCTTTCACGTTTAATAATAAAATATTTGCTAGTATGAAAACAATGAAAATGGAGTTACTGACTAAATGAATCAAAACTTACTTATTATTTTTAATTATTAGAATGTCAACATTATATAAAAATTGAAAAAAACTTTCAAAGTCAGTTGCTTCATAACGAATTCATAATCACCGTTACTATTATTCTCCAGTTTAAAACCACTGTTTTTACTACAACTAGGGGTTTTGTTTTAGAGAAACAGCGTAAAAGATCTTCTCTAAGGAAGTGCCTAAGAGGATTAAAGAAGCTGGAAGAATAGTATCAAATTTACACTTCCACGTAAAATGTATCAGGCGTTCAATAGCTCAGAAATCAAATAGTCCAACTAGTCCTACATCTTCAATTTCATCAACACTGACCAGATCTTTAATTGTTCAAATAGTTCAGCCTTCTTCTAATTATAGGCAGCCCTTACTTCCCAGGCCTCCCATCTGCACAAATTTCAGCTATCATAAGTTTAGTTCAATAATACCAGTCTCCAACAACACGGTTCCAATTTCACTTTCCACACTATATTAACTACAACTGCATAAATACAAACTACTTTGCTAGCACTTCAGTCTACAAAGCACTATGTTCATAAGAGAGGTATATCATGATCAGTGACTCATCACTTCTTTCCAAAGTTGGTTGTGCCTAATCATTCGATTCGCCTGCCTAAAGACAGAAAAACATGTAGCTGGGTTACCTTCTTGCCTCCTAAACCCACATGGAACTTTACAAAATGGGTAACTAAAAGAGTGAATTAGCCAACAAAGATAAAAGTGCAACAAAGAAATGAAAAATGATAAAGATGAAAGTGAAACTGGACTCAAATGTAAATGGAATAATAGAAGAAATAGCTAATTGTGGGAACGTTGCCATTATTACTGTTTGAGAGACTCCAGATATGCAGTCAGAAGAATTTAGTGAAGGCAAACTTACTGACATAAATGAGGAAAGTGGCTGTGACAATAATGAAGATATCCCTGGGGAAGTGATGCCAGCAAAAAATTTCACATTAAAGAAACTCTTGGAGGTATTTCCCGATATTGAAAATGCAAAAGTAAAATGCTGGAAGCTGATCCAGATGGACAATTTGCCAAGGCACAGAAAAGATGCTCACTCTGCTAGATCTGCTATTCTAACTTATTATACAAGGAGATGGCAAAGCACTGTTCAAGCTACTCTTGGTAAGTTTTTTACAAAGAATAAAACAATTCTAATTGTTTTTAGTATATTACATTGTAATAAACTAGTATTAGTTTTACTATTTTTTTCATTTCTCTCTGTTTATAACCAACACAGGACAGTTTTTAATGTCTTGACAAAATTTGTTAAAGATCATGGAACAACTGTAATTTTTCCCATTGATTGTTAATGTCACTATGTGTGGTTTTAGTTTGTATGATCATTCTTTTGGTCCCACACTACCATGCAAGTGAAGGCTACATGTACTTACCACTGATAAATAATGGTTATGAAGAAAGTTGTTTTAAAATATTATCCTCATCTCAAAAAAGGGTGGATGGCTTTTGTTGTGATTAAAATAGTGCTTTTAGGTAACATTCAAAAGCGTTTTGGAGAGAAAAACTCTCTTCCTCATCCTTCTACTTCAGTTCCAATATTAGATTCTTTTTCTTATTTCTTGGTGATTCTAATGGTCACTTATGTAACTCACCTATAAACATCTTGGTGGCAAAAAGTAAAATAAAGTCTAACAATTTCATCTCTTAAATACTGAGCAAACTGCCTACTTGATGTTTTAGAGAGTTCCCAACACTATCTTTAATGTAGGAATCCTTTGTCATACTGGGAAAGGGTGAAAAAGTCCTAAATGCTAAAAGGTATAATTTAATTAGCAAGCAAAATTAAAATTTAATTCATTTCAGCATTTTTAAATATTGCAAATGATACATTTTCTGTTTAAAAACATTAAAAATAACTGGGACATCTGGTGGCTCAGTTGGTTAAGCATCTGACTTCTGCTCAGGTCATGATCTCACTCGTAAGTTTGAGCCCCATATTGGGCTGTCTGCTGTCAGTGTAGAGCCCGCTTTGGGTCCTCTGTCCTCCCTCTCTCTGCCCCTCCCCTGCTCCTGCTTTCTCTCAAAAATAAATATTAAAAACAATTAAAAAATACTACACAGAATGAACCGATTACATATACTTTAACATCTTTTAATCCACCGTTGACTAACTTGCCTATTTAAGGGTGGAAAACATTTATTTAATAAAGAAGCTAAAGTATATTGTGCTAAGACATGAAATAACTAATTCTAATAATGGTTAATCTGTTTTCTTAGGTCACAACTAAAAATACTATCATAGCAAACAAAAATTTTCCAACTATTATATAACCCATGTGGTTATAAAAGTAATTGTTTGCCAGCAATGTAAAAAACTAAAATAATTCCTAGGTTTCTTCACCATTTTCTTGGGTTCTTAGCTTAAAATTAAACTTCCAGTTACTGAAGCAAACATCAAGAGACTGAGAGCATGCAAACTAAAGTCTATATCCCTTAGAGATTTTTAAATTATTCTTTAACATAATCCAGCTAAAATTTCAATAAATTTGTTTCTTAATTTAAATAATATTTTTATGGGCTTAACTTTCAATCCTGGTGTAAATGTTAAAATTAAAAATAAAATTAGCTACAATACTGCTAAAGACATCATATTTATTAAACTAGCATATTAGAAACCCTCTTTCAGAGGAGTAAAGAAAATGAAACATATTAAAATTTAACAGCAAAATTTTGGCAGAATTCTAATTAAAATTATATTTTGGCAACTATTATAATATCAATATGTTCTCTAAGTTATTTCAAGAATGTCTTCTGTTGACTCGGATCAAGACTATATATCTAAAAGTATAAAGTGGGATGCCTCAGTGGCTCAGTTGGTTGAGCTCTCGACTCTTGATTTGGACTCAGGTCATCATCCCAGGGTTGTGGGCTTGAGCGCCATATTGGGCTACATGCTGAGCATGGAGCTTGCTTAAGATTCTCTCTCTCTCTCTCTCTCTCTCTCTCTCTCTCTCTCTCTTCCTCTGCCCCTCTCTTTCCCACTCCCACTCTCTCTCTCCAATCAGTCAAGCAAGCAATACATAAAGTGTTAAAAATAACCCAAGATCAGACATAATAGTGATTTTATGGTTCTGGAAATCAGAAAAATACGTTATCTAAATTCTCCTTTTCAGAACTCAAAAATGGTCTGTAAATTTTATTTAAAATGTTTAAAGTATTCCTTTATTTAACAATTTCAGGAAACATAAAATAGTTGCTTTTAAAAAACTGCCATAAGATAACTGTAGTTATTAATTGTCTCATGGGTTATATAAAGAACATAAGAATGACGAGTATTCTATTATGCCATTGATGACAAATGATTAATTCCTTACACTCACACATTGATGAAACAACTAACCTATAATCATTTAAGGGTATTTCTGTATTTATAAAATGGCATTAATATTAAATAAGGAAAATTTTATGTTAAATTATAGAAATACAATTTTCAGTTTTTATAAGAACACTTTTCAAACTAAAGGATTATATTATGTGACCTAAGAGAACAGGTTAGAATAAAACAACTATTCTAATAAAAACAAATTTCAGTATTTTAAATAGAAATTTCAGAAATTTAAGGGAGCAAATGATTAAAAAAGTATTTTTTAATGTTTATTTATTTTTGAGAGAGACAGAGCACGAGCTGGGGAGGGGCAGAGAGAGAGGCAGACACAGAATCTGAAGCAGGCTGCAGACTCTGAGCTGTCAGGACAGAGCCTGATGCGGGGCTTGAACCCACGAAGTGTAAGATCATTACCTGAGCCGAAGTCAGACACTTAACCCACTAAGCCACGCAGGTGCCCGGGGAGCAAATGACTTTTAACAAATGTCCTACCTCCCTAACATTAGAAACTACTTAATTATGTGTAACAGAACAATTAAATAATTTGAGCACAAGTATGTTTAAATAGAGATATGTTTTTCATGGAAATAGTTTTTCCAATAAAGTTCTATGCAAATGACAAAATACTTTATAATTCTTACAGACACAACGGATTAAAATATAAAACATTTTTGAAACATGAATGCATAAAATAGTTCCACATTAACAAATTTATCAAATCTAATTAAAAATACTTGTTCCAAGTATGTAAAACCATGGGTCTTTAAATAAAGTGATTTAAAATATATAAAAAAGGATGTTTAAAAGTATATCAAAAACAGAATTTTTATAACTTACCTTTTCTCCCAATCTACAATGTATATATCCCAAACTGTTTATTATAAATACACTGAAATAGAAAGTAACTGAACTTACCCGTGAAACAATAGGATCATATAAAAATAACATATCTCCCTTTTGTTATGAGGTAAACTTGAAGATTACTAACCATAAATTTCAAAAATTCTATATACAAAGACATGACAAAGCCAAATTGGGCATTCACAGGATTACTCATGCTGAAGATCTCTAGTTATTTGATTGCTTTGAAATGTTCTGGCCCTAGTTAAAGAATTTGTCCTAAAAACAGTGCTATCTTTACCAAAAATAAATAAATTGGTAGATAATTATATATTTCATCTTAAGTTACAATAACAAAGTATTAAATTTTGATAGGCTAAGGTTGAAAAGAAATGAAGAAATGAGCTACATACTCTGCAATTCATTATGGACATTACTGTTAGGCCCAAGAAGAAAACTGGAGGCTAATGAAATAATAAATAGTATTACACACCTACAGAGCAGAAATGAGATTCAGGATAGTTAACTAAGTAATAAGATTCACTAGATAGTAGTAATTATGTGATTCCATGTCATTTTCAATGAAAAAAATATATTTAAATTAATACAACCACCACAGACACTTACTCAACAAATCATTATACAAATATAATATTGCTCCAAGGTTATTTTTGGTGGTTTAAGAGATGCTAATTTGAAATTTGAGGTATGTAAACCACAAATGCTGATTAAATTATACGAAAAGATCAAGTGTTCTTTATACTATTAAAAAGTTAATACTTCTAAAAACAATAATTACCTATCAAATATGTTGTACTTTATATGAGAAATTACACTATTGATACACTGCCATCATCCATTCATCTAGCCGTTCATTTACTAAATACCAATGACTCAAGCATTGTGCCAAGTGCTAAAGAAAAAGGCATGAGCAAAACCAGTCTCCCGTGGGTTAGCTAGAATCAAGTATCTAATTAGACTTATGATAACTGCAATGAAGTAAAAGTACTAGGCACTATAAATAGATCTATTTCCTTAAGGAAATGATATTTAAATTGAGACCAATGGGATTATTAGGAGTCAGCTAGCTAGGCTGGAAGAATTGAAGCATGTGTGTTGTGTGTGTGTGTGTGTGTGTGTGTGTTGTGTGCGTTTTCATTCTAAATTAGAAGGTGCATCATACGTACAGGCTCTCAACTAGGAAGGGGCTTGATGCATCTGCACAATATGGTAGCAGTCCAGTAGACAGGAGTGTAGTGAACAGAGACTAAGAGTCAGCAGGGGATCCGATCAAGTAGGACCTTGACGGTTATGGTGAAGATTGTCCAGATTATTCTAATGGGAGAGCATTCAAGGATTTTAAGGAAAAGAGTACCAAGATCAGAAATCGCTGTTCATTCTAACTGCTCTATGGATACTTGGTGGGGAGGGGAGCAATGGCAGAATAAATGCAGGTGGGCCAATGAGAAGATTAAGTTAGAAGATGACTGAAATAGTCCAGGTGACAGAGATGGTAGTCATTTGGACTAGGTGATGGTAATCTAATTTTTTTAAACATTTATTTATTATTGAGAGACAGAGTGAGACAGAGCACAAGCATGGGAAGGGCAGAGAGAGGAGGAGACACAGAATCTGAAGCAGGCTCCAGGCTCTGAGCTGTCAGCACATAGCCTGACACAGGGCTCAAAGCCACAAACCACGAGATCATGACCTGAGCCAAAGTCGGATGCTTAACCGACTGAGCCACCCAGGTGCCCCTGGACTAGGTGATGGTAATCTAGAAGCACGTCCGTTCAATATATATCCTGAAGGCAGAATCAATAAGACTGATGATGGATTAGACATAGGAGTGAGGTCCAAATTTGTGGCATAAGAAACTTTCTGTGGTCAGCCAAAAACTAAACGTGATTTCTGAAGCAGATCTATTACATCAATATATTATTCCTATCCATAAAATCTATGGGATTAGGAATGGATTTATGACCAACACTAGTAACATTTACAACCAGGTATCTGGGATCATAGAGAGAATAACTTACTGATATTTGGAGCAGAGCATTAGCCAAAATTGGTCATCAAGGAGATGAAAGAGCATTTAGTGGCTTTCTTCTTTCCCTTTATTTTTATTTTTTCCTTATATTTCATTATTCTCCTATATGATACATGCCTACTTTATCTATTTTAGCCCCAGAGGAGCAATTTTGTTCCTCCTAACTCCTTTGTTCCCCCCACATTGTTCCTAGTCTTTATAACCTCCCTGTAACCTGAGTTCACTTGACTTCTAGACTACAGTGCCAGAGTGAACACAATATTCCTAGCATTTCACCTTCTAATGTCCCCAGCCAAATGAAATGTCCAGTCATCTTCTTCCTGGAGGGAACAGCATGGCAAAAATGTGTATCAACATTACTAAAAATTCCATTTCTCCAATGTTTAACTGTACCTTTCTTTTCATGTGTACAAAAACCCAAAATGCATGGTGACCACCGACAATGGCAATAACCACACTATTTTGTGGAACTGTGCATTCATTATGAGACAAATTTCATGTCTCTTTTGTTGAAATTTACAACTCAAATGAGAGTTTAAAAGACCTCCTTAAGTATCTTAAGGCTAACAGTGAAGTGGCATACAGTATAAGAGAAATTTTAAGGTTTACACACCAAAAATTTAGTAATATAGCACTTTTTTGGAGGAGAAAAAAGTATTTCAGATCCCTGATAGTAACTTATTTTGAATATGTTACTTAGCAGTATACAGATATAAAATCAAATGTAAATCCTTACGTTTATAACCCCTTACATAACTAGAAAGCCAAAACAGATTTAAAATTAAATACAAAAATACAAAACCAATAAAATTCAAAATAATAGTATTGAAAATGATAAAAATCACATTGCTTGCTATATGAATTTTGTACTGACTGCTCCAAAAATCTGCTTTATTTTGTTCATGCCTATCCTACCATGTAACAGCCTTTTCTTTACTTGAACTACTGTGAAATTTTATGCATATGTTACCTAATTGACACTATTTAGGCTTTCCTATGTTCAAATACAACATTTAGGTGCCACTGTGTTCCTGTAGTATCCAGGATATACTGAAACAATTAAAGTTTTACTATGTGGCACCACAGTTATGCTAAACACAATCCTAAACAGAGATAACCAAAACTACTTCCCAGGACTCATTATGAAGTAGACATCTAAATGATTCAGAATATGCTTTCATTAAGTCCTTTTGAAATAAAGGATTTTTAAAACAAAACAAATAAATAAACAAACAAAAAGCAGAATCAGACCTATAAATACAGAGAGCAAACTGATGGTTTCCAGAGAGGAGAGAAGTGGAGGGATGGGCAGAATGGGTGAAGGGGAGTGGGAGATACAGGCTTCCAGTTATGGAATGAAAATGTCATGAGAACAAAAGGTACAGCATAGGGAGTACAGTCAATGATATTGTAATAGCATTGTATATTGACAGATGGTAACTACACTTGTGGTAAGCACAGCATTACATAAAGAGATACTGAATCACTATATTGTACACCTGTGTCAACTAGACTCAAATTTTAAAAAATTTAAATAAAATGAAGAATTTAAAAAAATTTAAAAATCACATAGAAAACATACAAACATCCAAAATTATGTCCAGGCTGGGAACCATTCTAGGCCAAGCCAAAGATATCACTCAAGGAGGTGGAATGAGTTGTTCAAAAGACAGGGTTAGGAACAGAACCTATTTGTGTATATGTGTGTTTTACCAAACGCTGTTGCTTCTTTCATATTAAGATGTATTTATACAATGTGAGCTTTAAAAAACCATTCTAACAATTCACTATTCAGGGACTGAGCAAAATTTCACTTAAGAGGAGAATCAAAAATGATTCTTTCACAAACCAAAACAGATGAACATACATTTTTAAAAAGTAGAAAAGTATATCAGTTATCACAGATGATAATAAGCCCACCAACAGTCTCCTTCTGCACCTGATTTATGCCAAAATATGGAAATTTTTACCCCCTCATCTTTCTTTCAAGTTCTTTCTTCTCGTATCTCTACATTCATACTTCCAAATACTGACTCTTTATTTTTGGATGTCCCCATGAATAAAACCAATAAGTCAATAAGCCCTGAACTAAAGTCATTATTTTTCCCTAGCAAAAACCTAGCTCTATATTTCTTATATTAGCTAACAGCTCCATCAAAGTACAGCCTATTAGAATCTTCTTGGACTCCTTTCAATCTTACCATACCTATCTGTACAAGAATATGTATTCAGTTCCTAGCAGAAGACCTGTTGGTATCAAACTGTTGGTATTTTCCTTAAAATTTTTGAAAATATTGATAATCTTCCAAAATTCTGGACAAATTTATATTTCCACATCCTCACGATCACATGGGCTTTCCGATGCCCATGTTATATACTCTACAAGATACACCATAATTTATTTGACACTTCCCTAATGCTGGACATTTTGGCTACTTCCAAATTTTTATGATAATAATACTGGATAACCTTACATTATATAAATCTTTATAGCAGTTCCTGGTTATTTTCTTGGAGTATTAAAAATTCAAGATCCTCGAAATATTTATTTCCTAATTGCTTCCAGTAACATTATTTCATTTTCATTTTTACCATACATGAGGATATTTTAATGCTTTCTCAGCTCCATTATTTACTATCTAGGAGACCTCTTATATTTCAATTTTCTCACCTTAAAATAAGGAAAATAACACCACCTAACTCAAGGGTATTTTATGTAGGTTAAAATGGTTGTTAAATGCAGAGTTTTTAGAAAAGTCCTTGGCACTCCTGGACAACCGATGGGTCAAAGACGAAATTAAAAGGGAAATCAGAAAATATCTGGAGACAAACAAAAATACAAACACAACATACCAAAACTTACGAGACGCAGCAAAAGCAGTTCTTGGAGTCTTATAGTGATTAATGCCTACATTAAGAAAAAAGAAAGATTCCACATAAACAACCTTAATATACACTTCAAGGAATTAAAGAAAGAATAAACTAAGCCCAAAGTTAGCAGAAGGAAGGAAGTAATAAAGTTCAGAGCAGAAATAAATGAAATAGAGACTAGGAGACAATAGAAAAAAAAGTCCATGAAATTAAGAGTTGGTTTTTGAAAAGATAAAGAAAATTGACAAATCTGTAGCTGGACTAACTATGAAAAAAAAGGAGAAGACTCAAATACACAAAATCATGGCGTGCCTTGGTAGCTCAGTCGGTTAAGCGTCCTACTTCAGCTCAGGTCATGATCTGATGGCTCCTGAGTTCAAGCTCCACATCAGGCTTTGTGCTGACAGCTCAGAGCCTGGAGCCTGCTTCGGATTCTGTGTCTCTGTCTCTCTCTGACCTTCCCCAGCCTGAGTGCATGCTCTCTCTCTCTCAAAAATAAACATTAAAAAATTTATCAAATAAACATTAAAAAATTTTTCAAATAAACAAAATCGTAACTGAACGAGGAGACATCACAATTAACATCAGAAATACAAAGGTTCATAAGCAGCTACTATGAACAATTATATATCAACGAATTAGATAACCTATTAAAAAGTGGATAAATTCCTAGAAATATACAACCTACCATGACATTGTTATGAAAAAATAGAAAATACGAACAGACCGATAATGAGTAAGGAGATCAAGTCAGTAATCAAAAACCTCTCAACAAAGAAAAGCCCAGGACCAGATGGTTTCACTGGTGATTTCTATCAAACATTTAAAGAAGAATTAAAGCCAGTCCTTCTCAAACTCTTCCAAAATATTGAAGAGTAAAGAACACTCTCAAACTCATTTTATGAGGCCAGCATTACTTTGATACCAAAGCCAAATAAAGAGACTACAAGAAAACTACAGGCCAATCCCCAATGAATACAGATGCAAAACTCAGAATACTAGCAAACCAAATTCAACTGCACTTTAAAAGGATCATATACCAGGGCGCCTGGGTGGCTCAGTCAGTTAAGCTTCCGACTTCGGCTCAGGTCATGATCTCACGGTCTGTGAGTTTGGGCCCTGCATCGGGCTCTGTGCTGACACCTCAGAGCCTGGAGCCTGTTTCGAATTCTGTGTCTCCCCCTTTCTCCCTGCCCCTCCCCTGCTCATACTCTGTCTCTTTTGCTCTCAAAAATAAATAAAACATAAAAAAATTTTTTCAAAGGATCATATACCATGATCAATGGGATTTAACCCTGAGATGCATGGATGGTTTGAACTACCCAAATCAACAAATGCGATACACCACATTCACAAAATGAAAGACAGACAACATATGACCATCTTAACAGATGCAGAAAAAGCATGTGACAAAATTCAACATGCTTTCATGATAAAGCTTTCAAAAATTGGATACAGAAGAAATATACCTCAACATATTAAGGGCCATATAGTATTAGCTTTATTTACATAAAGCCCACAATTATTATCAATACTGAAGAGTAAAAAGCTAAATGCTTTCCTCTAAGATTATGAACAACACAAGAGTGCCCACTCTTATGATTTATATTCAACATAGTATAGGAAGTCCTGGCCAGAGCAATTAAGAAAAAAAAAAAAGTAAAGAAGTAAAGCTGTATCTATATGAAGATGACATATTATAACTAGAAAACCCTAAAGATTATCCAAACACACTGTTATAACTTACAAATTCAGTAAAGCTGCAGACCATAAAATCAATATAAAAAAAAATCAGTTGTATTTCTATATAGAAACAACAAACCAGCTGAAAAAGAAATAAAGAAAACAATCCAATTTCCAATAGCATCAAAGCCAAAAAATACCTAGGAATAAATTTAGCCAAGGAGGTGAAAGATCTGTACAATGAAAACCATAAGACACTGATGAGAGAAACTGAAGAAGTTCCACAAATAATGGAACTATATAGATTCAATGCAATCCCTATCAAAATTCTAATGGCATTTTTCACAGAAATAGAAAAAACAACCTTAAAATTTGTATGAAGCCACAAAAGACCCCAACAGCCAAAGCAATCTTGAGGAAGAACAAAGATGGAAGCATCACACTTCCTGATTTTAAACACTATGAAGCAATAATAATTAAAACATGTATAATACTGGCATAAAAATAAACACATAGGTCAATGGAACAGAAGTAAGAGCCAAATAAACCAATGCATATATGGTCAATTAATATTTGACAAGGGAGCCAAGAATCCTCAGTGGGGAAAAGATAGTCCTTTCAATGAAGAGTGATGGGAAAACTGGATATTCACATGCAAAATAGTAAAATTGGACCCCCAACTTACAGCACTCACAAAACTAACTCAAAATGTATTAAAGACTTAAATTTAAAAACTAAAACCATAGTAGCACCTGGGTGGCTCAGTTGGTTAAGCATCTGACTTTGGCTCAGGTTGTGATCTCACAGTTCATGAGTTCGAGTCCTGCTTTGGGTGAGCAGTACCCTGCTTCCAGTGAACACAAGCCCCACTTTCAGTGAGCCCCGCTTCTCTCTCTCTCTCCCCCCCCCTCTTTGTGTCTCTCTGCCACTTATGGGATTCTTCTCTCCGCCCTCATTCACTTGTACCCTCTCTCTCTAAAAAAAAAAAAAAAAAAAAAAAAGCAACTAAAACCATAAAACTTCTAGAAGAAAACACAGGAAAAAAAATCTCCTCAATGTTGGTCTTGGCAATGATTTTATGGATAAGACACCATGAGCACAAGTAATAAAGCATCAAACTAAAATTCTCCTGCATAGAAAAAAAAATCAACAAAATCAAGAGACAACGTATGGAATAGAAAAAAAAATTGCAAACATTTATATGATAAGGGTTTACTATCCAAAATATATAAGGAACTCACACAACTCCACAGCAACTAAACTAGTAACCCAATAGCAAAAACTCCTAAAAATCCAATTAAGAAATAGGCAGAGGAATGAATAGACATTTTTCTAAGGACAATGTACAAATGACCAATGAGTACATGAAAAGATGCTCAGCATCACAAATCTTTAGGGAAAAGCAAATGAAAACCATAATGAGATATCACTTCACACTTGTTAGAATGGCTATTATCAAAATACAAGAGATAACAAGTGCTGGTGAGGATGAGGAGAAAAGGGAAACCTGTGCACTGTTGGTGGGATTGGAAACTGGCACAGCCCCTATGAGAATCAGTATGGAAGTTCCTCCAAAAAATTAAAAATAGAATTATCATATGATCCAGCAATCTTACTCCTAGGTATATATCCCCCAAAATGCAATCACTATTTTGAAGAGACATCTGCACTCCTACGTTCACTGTAGCATTTATTTCACAACAGTCAAGACACAGATACAACTTAAGGGGTCATCGGGGGGTAAATGGGTAAAGAAGCTATAGTAAACATATACAATGAAATTTTACATCTTGCTATTTATGACAACATGGATGAATCCTGAGGGGTTATGCTATGTAAAATAAGTCAGACAGAAAAAGACAAATACTGTATAATCTCACTTATATTTGAAATATAAAAAAGCTGAACTCATAGAAACAGAGCAGAATGGTGGTTGCTAGGGGCTGGGGGTTGGAAAAATGGGAAATGTTGGTCAAAGGGTACAAACTTCCAGTTATAAGATAAATAAGTCCTGGGAATGTAATGTACAGCGTGGTGACTACATTAACACCACTGTAGTATATACTTAAAAATTGCTAAGAAAGTAGATCTTAAATGTGCTCACAACAAAAAAAAACAGTAATGCAAGTGATGGGTGTGTTACTGTGGTGACCATTTCACAATATATGTATCAAATTATTACACCGTATACCTTAAATGTTTACAACGTTATATAAGTTAATTACATCTCAAGAAAGCTGGTAGGGGGGAGGGCGGCGACTGTTAGTCTCTGTCACACACTAAGTGCACAGTAAATATTACTACCATTATAATTTCTCACAAACTGTTAAGAGAGAATTGATAGTACTCTTTGACTCATTTTAAAGTGGGAAAAATGATATGGAAGCATTGCTCTCTCTTCAGAGAGCAAAGAAGATACTGACCCACATCTTTTCCAAGTTTAATATATGTGGGATGTATGAATATACACACACCCCCCCACTAGGGACTAGCCAGTTATCAGTTAAGGCAAGGAGATGGAAGGTTTAAGTTTGGAAAAGAGGATGAAAATAACTATTTATAAGGAAGTCGGCAAAGTCACAGAGGCAGAACCTCTCTGGAGCACAGTGGAAGGATTTGGGAAAGATAGAGAAATGGGTCAAATGAGGAGCTGTTCCAAGTAGTATAAAGATGTGAGTTGAGAAGATAATAGAAAACAAAGGCAGCTTGTACTTCTGCCAGCTGACTCAGAAAAACAGTGAGATGAAACATAATGGAATTATTTCTAGGTTTTTGAAAAGAATATGTGCATTCTCTTTGGTTTATGTTATGATCTGAAAGGTGTCAAGAGATGATGTTATGGCATGCAGAAGTAAATACCCTTTCAAACTTTACCACATACTGTCCTACAGCTACTAATTACCTGCATTGGAGGAATAATAATCTCAACTCTGACTTCCAGTTAAGTTGTTTCCTTCACTGTAACATGTTCACATTCTCTCCTAAATTTTATTCCTGGATTTGTAACTAATTACTTGGAATAAATAGTCATTTGAATATAGTTTTATTTTTCTAATTGTATTTACTGTTTGCTATAAAGCAGCTGATCTGGGGACGCCTGGGTGGCCCAGTCGGTTAAGTGTCAGACTTTGGCTCAGGTCATGCTCTCACGGCTCGTGAGGGCCCTGTGTCGGGCTCTGTGCTGACAGCTCAAAGCCTGGAGCCCGCTTTGGACTTTGTGTCTCCCTCCCTTTCTCCGTCCCTCCCTCCCTCACTCATGCTCTGTTTCTGTCTCTCAAAAATAAATAAACATTAAAAAATGTATTAAAAAAAGCTGATTTGCTATTTTCCTGCCCAATCTTAGTCATCACATAATTTTTTTATCTTGGCATTTTACCACACATAGGAGTGTTCTGGCATCTCAAACCTGGGCATTTCAGCATGTACCTTCTCTTCCTGAACATTTTAAAAATACAAAATAAAACTAGAATCAGGGTGTGTAGGTGGCTCAGTTAGTTAAGTGTTGGATTCGTGGTTTCGGGTCAGGTCATAATCCCAAGTTTGTGAGTTCCAGCCCCACATCAGGCTCTGCACTGACAGTGAGGATGCTGCTGGGGATTCTCTCTCTCCCTCCCACTCTGTTCCTCCCATGTTCTCTCTTTCTCAAAATAACTTTATTTTTCAAAAAACACACTTAATCAAAAATACACTTAAACAAAAACTAGTACCAACATTATTCTCTATGGTTAATAGTTTTCAATTTAGAAAAACCTACTAATTTTAAGAATCTTAAGCTGGGAAAGATATTAAAAGCCAAATAATTCATCTTTCGTTTTGTAGATGAGCAAATTCACCTGAAAAAGAAACCTGTCTATGTTATTAACAAAATTAACAGCACAGCTATGATTAGATTTTAAATTTCTAGATTTTTTTTAAGTTTATTTATTTATTTTGAGAGAGAGAGTGCAAGTGAGCAGGGTAGGGGCAAAGAGAGGGCAGGGGGCAATCCCAAGCAGGCTCTGCACTGCCAGTGTGGAGCCCGACTTGGGGCTTGAAGTCACAAACGGTGAAATCATGAGCTGAGCCGAAATCAAGAGTTGGACTCTTAACTAACTGAGCCACCTAGGTGGCCCTAGGTTTCCAGATTTGTAATCTACTGTTCTATACTTAATCTGTTACTATTTTAAAAATCCATTTTGTATTCTTGAGTCTCCCCAATCTCACAATACCCTAAAAAACATTCAGTGGTTATTTTGAAGTTCCCCAATTCCCAAGTGACTACCTCCATCAACAAATACTTTCAGATTATGTATTATGATCAAAATATAGGTGGTAAAAGAGATATAAAAGAAGTAAAATACCTTCACTAACCCAAAAGCTTACAAGATAATCAGGAAGCAAAGATATATGCCAAAAAGTTTAAAAAATTAAAAATGAACATATGGATGGCTAAGGTTTAAAAATAGGATAGGAAGGCTGGGTGGCTCAGTCAGTTAAGCATCAACTTCGGCTTCGGTCATGATTTCATGGTTCGTGGGTTTGAGCCCTGCAATGGGCCCTGTGCTGACAGCTCAGGGCCTGGAGCCTGCTTTGGATTCTTTGTCCCCCTCTCTCTGTGGTTCCTTCTCTGCCCATGCTCTGTCTTTCTGTCTCTTAAAAATAAATAAATGTTAAAAAATTTTTAATAAAATAATAAATAAAAGTAGGATAAAATAAATTATTAGGTATGCAGAGAGAATATAATCAAAACAATCTACAAAGGTTAGGAAGACAATACTGATACAGACTATATTAACTGCTAGCCCCATGTAGCTAAATTAAAATTAAATGAATAATTTAAAAATCAGTTTTTTTCAGTCACACTAGCCACATTTCAAGTACTCAAAGGCCACATATGGCTTGTGGCTGCCACATCTGACAACACAGTTATAGAACCTTCCACCATTACTGCAGAAAGTTCTACTGGATGGCACTGAGGCCCAAGATGGATAAAATGGCAAGGAGACAAGATACATTAGGTCAGGTGTAAGGGAAGAAAAATAAGGAAACTTGCAATAAAAGATAAACAAAAATGAAGTCAAATTGAAGATTGTGAACTTTGATATTCAAAATTTTTTTTTTTCAACGTTTATTTATTTTTGGGACAGAGAGAGACAGAGCATGAACGGGGGAGGGGCAGAGAGAGAGGGAGACACAGAATCGGAAACAGGCTCCAGGCTCTGAGCCATCAGCCCAGAGCCTGACGCGGGGCTCAAACTCACGGACCGCGAGATCGTGACCTGGCTGAAGTCGGACGCTTAACCAACTGCGCCAACCAGGCGCCCCTGAACTTTGATATTCAATGAAGAACACATGATTCTTCTTAAGGAGTAAAAAGATCACAAACATTTGATTTTTGAGAATTTTAAAGAGATTTTACTGTTTCCTATGGACTAAATGTGGAATGACAAGGCAGTAAACTGCTGCATCACACATGTGGTATAAATATATACTTATGTACGCATAGCTTTAGTAAATAATGTTAATTTATAGCCCCACCATGAATTTATGATAATCCCAGTTGTTTGACATCCTTGCTAACACCTGGTATACACTAGTAACTTGATGACTCAAGCAAGACTAACCACATTTTATTCTAAAGTTTCATCTAATCAAAATTTTTAATTTCTAAAGGCCATTAAATAATAATTATAATGAAATACTAAATAAATTATTCTTGACTTAATCTTTTCTGGAAGTAAACAATCAGTAGATAAGGAAACAGTATTCCCTACATTCTGTAATGTAAGATTTCTATAAAAAAGTCAAGAATTCTATGGTTGGTCTAACTAATAACAGGATCAACAAAATGTACAGCTACCCTAAGTCATTTATTATACAAATTTAATTTAAAAATAGGGATTTAAAAATATTAAATTTAATTTATAGACCTACATTAAGTCACAGTATTAATCACAATTTTGAGTCAAGAACTTGTGAAACTTATAAAATAACCTCTTTTCAACCATGTTCAATTCTTAGTTACTTCTTCACTTCTCTGTTTGCTCTCATGACCGGTGAAAGAAAATACAAATATAAATATTATTAACATTTTAGCCCTACTGGGGACATGGAAATGCTATGCTAAATCAAATCAGTGAGAATAATCAATCTACATCTTATTTGAGTCTCACAATCATCCCTCTGCAAGTATTTATTATTATCATTACTATTATTTTCAGGTCTTTTTTGTCATATTTTTAGGAAAAAATATATAAACTTTATTGAGGTATAAATGAAGCATGATATACTACATGTAATAAGCAGAATTCTAGAATGGCCCTCAAATCTCCTGCCCCTAGTGCTACTTCTATGATTCTATTACATTGTGTGTTAAGAGAGATTTTGAAGATGTAATTATAGCTGTTAATCAGCTAACTTAATATAGGGAGATTATATGTGTGGGCTTAATCTAATCACATGAGCTCTTTAAAAGCAGCATATTTTCCACTGATAGCAGAAGAGGAAGAGATTCAAAGCATGAGGGAGATTCACCAGGCCATGGCTGGCTTGAAGATGGAAGGGGCCACTTGAAAAGGACCTGAGTGTGGCCTCTAGAAGCCAAGAGCAACCTCTGGCTAACAGCCAGGAATAAAACAGGAACCTCAATTCCAAAACTGCAGGAAATGGGTTCTGACAACTTGAATGAGCCTGTAAGCTGATTCTTCCCCAAAGCATCCGGAAAGGAATGTAACTCAGTTGACACCTTGATTTTGGCCTTGTGAGACCCTAAGCAGAAAAACAGACAAGCCCACCCAGATTTCTGACATACAAAACTGTTAGATAATTAATAGGAATTGTTTTAATCTGTTAAATTTGTGGTTAACTCATTAAGCAGCAACAGAAAACTCATACACTGTACATACTTAAAGTGTTTGGCCACTATAGATTTGTTTGCTTGTTGTAGAATTCTACATAAATGGAATCATAAAGTATTTACTTTTTCTTTTTGCCTGCCTTCTTCCCATTCAGCGTAATGATTTTGAGATTCATCAGTGCTGTTCCACGTATCAATAATTCATTCATTTTACTGACTAGTATTTCACTGTATGGATGCATCATAGTTTGTTTATTCATCTGTTGACGGACATTTGGATTATTTTCAGTTTTGAGTTATTGCAAATAGTTACAATGAACACTTTGTATAAGTTTGTGTGTGGACATATATGTTGTTTTTCTTGGGTAATATACATATGTTTGTTTTAAAGACCTGGGGGGAATGAGAGATGGGAGAAGAGTTAAGGGTACTTAAGCAGTGAAAAATGAGAGGGATTATTCTGACTTTCAAAAGTAAATTTCAGGAGAAGCTGTGACATCTCTTGTATCTGAAGAAGTGTCCAAGAAGTGGAGTCTACAAACTTTTTGATAGGCAGGAAGATGAGTTGATAGGCAAAGACTTTAAATCCCTTCTTTAAAATTCTACTGTTTTCAACACATTTTTCAATGGTTTTTGTTGCCTATATGCCTAATAAAATACAGTATCATACACATTACATTTAACATTATAAACATGTCTGAATTCCAGATTTCTTATTTACTATGATGAGTAATGTCATTTAACTTTCTATGAACAGACTATACGACAGCAAGAGCCACAGCACAGCCTTAACCTAACCTCAATGGAAGGACCACATTTCAGCAAGAACCTAGCCTATATGGGAAGTCTTCAACTAATATTTTATACACATAAGCAAATAAAGAAAGGGGGTCCAAAACCAAGCATATAATGACAGGATTTGGTTACGACCAACTGAGCTTACTAAATTCAAAGTTCACTATTAGGCAATTTTTATTTATTTATTTATTTTTAAATTTACATCCAAATTGTTAGGCAATTTTTAAAGAATACAAATGAGTGATGAAATTCAGAATTCTATCTGTGTCACTGACCTATCTGAAGTGATTATTGGGAACTTGAGCACATTTAAGAAAACTAATTCAAAGTGTTTTTAACGAGTAAAGGTAATGTCAACACATAAAGAATGACTAGATATGAAAAAAGATTTCTATTTGGGTGGACATAAATTATACTTCACATCTCCTATTTTTTCCATGATTACTCTTCTGTGAGAGCCCACTCTGACATAATCACATTTCACTTTTTCATTGTACAGTATTCTCAAGACAAGTAAGATATAAACTAAAATATGCAAGGCAGACAGCATATTTCTTGCTTCAAAAGTCATAAAAAGAAGCACAGGGAATACTCCCTAACTCTAGGAAGCTAGCATTACACTAAAACAAAAAGCGGATGACATTTCAAGAAAACTACAGACCAGTATCTCTCATGAATACAAATGCAAAACTCAGTAAAATTAGCAAAGTGAATTAAAAAATGTATTAAAAATTATATACCACAGTCAAGTGGGATTCATTCCAGTTATGGAAGGCTGATTCAATATTTAAAAATCAATTAATATAATCCATCACATGTATAGCCTAAAGAAGAAAAATCTCATTATCACATCAGTAGATGCAGATAAAACATTTGACAAAATCTAACACCCATTCATGATAAAACTTCTCAGCAAACAGAGGATACAGAGGATAATTGCTCAACTTGATAAAGAACATCTACAAAAAACCTACAGCTCATATCATACTTAATGGTGAGAAACTAGCTTTCCCGCCAAGATCAAGGACAAAGGAAGAGCTGACCCCTAATCACATTATACTGAAGTTTTAGCTAATGCAATAAGAAAAGAAAAATTATACAGATTGAGAAGGAAGAAATAAAACTGTCTTTATTCGCAGATGACATGATTATATACATAGAAGATACAGAAGAATCAGGAAAAAAAAATCCACAACTCCTAGAACTATTGGGCAATTATAGCAAGGTTGCAGCATGTAAGGTTAATATACAAAACTCAACTGTTTTTCTACATAGCAACAATAAACAATTAAAATTTGAAATTAAAAGCACACTTACATAAGCACCCCAAAACTCAAAATACTTAGGTATAAATCTAATGAAATACATACAAGATCTGTAGGAGGAAAACTACAAAACTCTGATTAAAAAAAAAAAAGTCAAAGACAGGCATCTGTGTGGCTCATTCGGTTACGATCTCTCTTTTTAATTTTTTTTAATGTTTCTATTTATTTTTAAGAGACAGAGAATGAATGGGGGAAGGGTAGAGAGAGAGGGAGACACAGAATCTGAAGCAGGCTCCAGGCTCTGAGCTGTCAGCACAGAGCACAACGTAGGGCTATAACTCATGACTGCAAGATCATGACCTGAGCCCAAGTTGGACACTTAATCAACTGAGCCACCCAGGCGCCCCTAAGCATCTGACTCTTAATTTCTGCTCAGGTCATGATCTCACCGCTCGGGAGGTGGAGCCCCACACTGGGTTCTGCATTAACAGCCTGGAGCCTGCTTGGGATTCTCTCTCTGCCCCTCCCCATTCATGTGCACGCTCACTTGCTCTCTCTCTCTCTCTCTCAAAAAAATAAATAAACATTTTTTTAAAAATCAAAGGAAAACTAAGTAAGTGGAGAGAAATTTTATGTTCATGGATAGGAAGACTCAATACTGTCAAATGTCAGCTCTTCCCAACTTGAGCTATAGACTCAATGCAATCCTAATTAAAATCTTAGCAAGTTATTTTGTGGCTATTTACAAACTGATTAGAAAGCTTTCACAGAAAGGCAAAAAACCAGAACAGTCATTGCAATATTGAAGAAGAACAAAGTTATTAGAGGACTGATACTATCTGACTTCAAAATTTACTATAAAACTACAGTCATCAAAACTGTAGTATTGATGAAAGAACAGACAAATAGATCAATGGAACAGATAAATACAGAAACCAGAAAGACTCTCACGTAAATATATGATCTTTGACAAAGGAGTAGAAGCAATACAATGGAGCAAAGATAGTCTTTTCACCAATTGTCACTGGAACAACTGAACATTCACATGCTACAAAAACTAGTATAATAATTAAGTCTAATCTAGACACAGACCTTACACCCTTCACAAAAATTAACTCAAAATGGATCACAGACCTAAATGTAAAATGCAAAACCATACAACTCCTAGAAGATAGCACAGAAAGAAATCTAGATGCCTGTGAGTTTGGCAATAGCTTTTTAGATATAACACCAGATCCATAAAAAAAATAAGCTAGACTTTACAAAAATTAAAAACTTCTGCTCTGTGAAAGACACTGTCAAGAGAATGAGAAGACAAGCCATAGACTGGGAGAGAATATTCACAGAAGACTGAAAAAGGACTGTTACCCAAAATATATAGAGAACTCTTAAAACTCAACAGTAAGAAAACTAACAACCTAGTTAGAAACCAGACAAAAGACCTAAACAGAGAGTTTGCCAAAAAAAGATACAGATGGCAAATTAACATATACAAAGATGCTCAACATAAGTCATTAGAGAACTGCAAATTAAAATGATACACTACTACATACCTATTAGAATGGCCACAATCTGAAACACTGACAATACCAACCAAATGCTGATGAGAATGTGGAGCAAGAGGAAATCACACTGCCGGTGAGGATACGTACCGGTACGGCCGCTCTGGGTCAAAGTTTGGCAATTTCTTACAAAACTAAACAAAGTCTTACCATATAATCTAGCGGATCACACCCAATGAGTTGAAACCTTATGTCCGCACAAAAGCCTGCACATAGATGGTTTATAGCAGCTTTATTCATAATTGCAAAAGCTGGAAGCAACCAAGATGTCTTTCAACAGGTGAATGGATAAACAGGGTATGATATATCCAGACAACGGAATATTATCCAATGCTAAAAAGAAATGAGCTAACAAGCCATGAAAAGATATGGAGGAATCCTAAACGCATATTACTAAGAGAAAGAAACCAATCTGAATAGGCTATATACTGTATGATTCCAATGATATGACATTCTGAGAAAGGAAAAACTGGAGACAGTAAAAAATCAGTGGTTATCAGGGGTTAGGGAGGAGGGAAGAGATGAACAGGCAGAGCACAGAGGACTTTTAGGGCATTCTCTAAAATGGTGGATATATGTTATCAGACATCTGTCAAAATCTACAGAACATATAACACCAAGATTGAACCCTAAAGTAAATTATGGACTTTAGGTGATAACGATGTGTCAGGGTAGGTTCACTGATTGTAATAAATGTATCACTGTGGTGGCAGGATGTTGAAATGTTGATAGTGGGGGAGGCTATACATATATGACCTGAAGGTGAATGTGGAAACTCTCTGTACTTTATGCTCAATTTTGCTATAAACCTAAAACTACTATAAAAAATAAAATCCACTTAAAAGTCATAAAAAATGTGAATGTACTTAATCCCAAGGAATTGTACACTTTCAAAATGGTTAAAATGGTAAATTTTGTTATGTATTTTTTTTTTCTAAAAGTCATTCAAAGGGTTCTAGCAATATTAGGAACTAAGAGTATATGTTCTATTTAGATATCTGTCTCCTCTCTATCTCATCTTACTCAAACTATTGTCTCAGTCCACCTGAGCTGCTGTAACAGAATACCATATACTGGGTGGCTTATAAACAACAGAAATTTATTTCTCATAGTTCTGGAGGCTGGGAAGTCCAAGATCAGAACAGATCAAGGCTGTCCAAGATCAAGATGTCTGATGAGGGCCCCCTTTCTTGTCTATAGATGGCTGTCTTCTTGCTGTGTCTTCATGCGATGGAAGGAGCAAGGGAGCTTTTATTAAATATATTATACATACACACACACGCACACACATATATATATACATATATCGATCTATCTATCACTGGGACACCTGGGAGGCTCAGTCGGTTAAGCACCTGACTCTTGATTTTGGCCCAGGTCATGATCTCATGGTTTGTGGGTTTGAGCCTAACACTGGGCTCCATGCTGACAGTATGGAGCCTGCTTGGGATTCTCTCTCTCTCTTTCTCTCTCTCTCTCTCTCTCTCTCTCTCTCTCAATCCCCTTCCATTCTGCTCCTCCTGAGCTCTCTCTAAATAAATAAACCTAAAAAAAAAAATAATATCATCATTTAAGTCTCCTTTAAGGCAATATTTTTTCTAACTACTTCCTTCTGGTTTAGACCTTCTATAGCATTGCTCATTCAAAGAACTACAGAATTTTAGTCCCACCCTGGAACTTCTGATCAAAATCAGCTTTCTGCCAAGATCCCCAGGTAATCAGGATGCACAATAAAATCTGAGTACAGTATTCTGGAAGACCTAGCAACTCTTCTACTTCCTCCTGTAGGTTCCTTGCAAGAAACATGAATTCTAGAGATAAAGGGAATAATGTACCACAGTCAAACGGATAAGGCCAAGGTTTTATCAAAGGAAAAGGAATAAGGATGCAGTAATGCAAAATTAGATTTAAGAAGTATCATGGGTATAGTTGGGAAAAGAGAAACATTCATGAGAAAAATACGTGGTATGCCAAGCCAACACAATTACTGTGGTCATTTTTGCAATCTACCACAGACATACATATTGGGTATTATGTTAAGTATTATGTATTTATTTTTAGGGAAATAAAACTCTTACTTTGTGCCAGGAACTTTGCTAAATGCTACATACATGTAGATGTGTATGTTTTTATGTAGTTAATCATTACATTAAGTCCTTACAAAAAGTCCTTAGGGTAGGGATAGGCTATTCTACTTTACATGCAGGGAGACTGAAGTTTGAGAAGGTAGTAACTAGACCAAAATACTATTACTTATACAGAACTGAATCAAAATTGGAAATGAGGTTTTTATAGGTATCACCTAGTTCAATGTTTTTTCCCCTACTATATCATCCTATGTTTTCTAGAAATCTATTGCAAGATCCTAGTAGTCCTCTAACACCTCCATAGAGTAGCCTCTAAATAATGTCACGTAACAAAATAGTTTATAATTTGAGATGTAAGTCAAATTTGCTTGATTACTTTGGTACAGTACACCTAGCCGAACAAATCAACTTAAATAAGAAGTTGTTCACATGGCACAGGAGTCATCTTCTTTCAGACTGATTCTTGGAACTTAATTTTTCTTTCAAAAAGAATTCATTCAATGAATGCCTATTGTCTGTCAGTAACTGTACTAAATACTGAAATACAGCAAAATAATCTGCTTTCATAAACTTTATTTCAAAGTTTTCCCCACATGAAGATGCCCTTCTTGAATCATGAAAATAAAGGATTAATAGGGGGAGTGGTTATCTTTAGAGAAATTTCTGGAATCTACCATTTTAATGGGAACATATTCCTTTTTACATTCAAACCCTGCGATACAGCTAATGACAAATTTGAGTCACCTGCAGGTATTATTAGATATTCACAAATATGCATTTAATTGCCCAAGTCAAAAGCCTATCAGTCATTCTTGACCTCTCCCACTACTTATTACCCACATCTTTTGTACCACTTAGTTGATTTTACCTTCAAAATATCTATCAAATCCATCCACTACTCTCCATCTCCACTAACACTCCATGATCAAGCTGCTCAGACCATAACTGACACTCATTTGATCTCCCTGTGTCCATTCTTGCCTTCTTAGAGCAGCTATTGATATCCTTAAAATATAAGTCTTATCATGTTATTTCTCCTGCTTAAAACCTTTCACAACAGCTTCCATAATATAACTGTAATCCCTTCACTGTAGCCTATAAGAGCCTGCTTATCTTTCCATCCTCACCTTGAGCCCTTCTCCCTGTTGCTCTAGTCACACTATCCTCTTTTCTGTCACACCACTCTTTTCCACTGTAGGGTCTTTGTATGCACTGTTTCCCCCTTAGCATTTCTGGCTCCTTTTCATTTCTCAAGGCTCAGAAAGGCCTTTCCTAATTCCTCTTAAATAGATCCCCTTGTTATCCTATTATAGTGTCCTATTTGTTTTCTTCATAGCATGTTTTCAACTTATAAATATATATTTACTTGCTTATATCTTTCCTACTAGGCTATAAATTAGAGTAGAAACTATGTTTCATTCATACTGTCCCAATAGTTACCACACTACTTGCTACATAGTAAGTGTTCAATAAGTACTTTTAAAAATAAGCAATGTTTACTTTCTGTATGACATCATGTTGGTTTATTTTCCAACAGCAAATAGTGGAAGAAGGGACAAAACTAAATTCACCACAGGGAATTAAAATAAAAAGGTCTCCAGGGTCAACACCCAACATGAAAATACAATTTATTACCTAAAAATAAATGCCTGTTACCATCACCTAAATTATTAATTGTCAGACAAATAAAGCCTAGTTCCTATGTGCCTGGAGTATCTAGGATTAGCAGTTCGCTACTTAGAAACAGGGAAAATCATATCACTGCTAGTGTAACTTAATAACAGGCTTTCTTCACTTTTCCTATTTCACTATAAGAGCATTTACCAGGTTAAGTATCAGGCTGTTGAAACATACAGACATGAAATTTACATATGAACTCCGAAATACAGCACAGTGTAGTTCCAAAGACAGGATTACAACACTGTTTCTGGCATAACAGCAATAACTGTGTTGAAACAGATTAAATAATGGTTGTTTGTAGGTAGTTGAAAAGAGGGAATTTCTAAGGTCAGTTATTGTAAAGGGGAATAACATGTCTGTAGGGCATGTAAATTAATAAAATGAACTAAACTTAGGTAGGTCACTAATTAAAAAAAAATTATATCAAATAGTAGTTAGCATTGAATGAAGTGTTTCTCCACTATATTCAGAAAAAACAAACCTTTTATTTTGTGAAGTAATATTTATTGCTGCTGGTTATTACATAATCAATATGTTTCTTAAAGAAAATCTGGGAAATATTCACATACATAAAAATAAAAATCATCCCAGATCCCAGCAACTAGAGAGGCTAACAGTTAACATCTTATTCAACAAATAACTGTATTTTAGACTGACTACGGTATTATGTAGACATAACTTTTTTTTTTTTTTAATGTAGACATACTCTTAAAGTGAATTAGATTCTCTTAACCGACTGAGCCACCCAGGTCAGAATTTTTTAAGTTCCTGAGCAGCCAAGAGTTAGATTCTCTTTAAGAGTATGTCTACACAAAAAAAAAAAAAAAAAAAAAAAAAAAAAAAAAAAAAAAAAAAAAAAAAAAAAAAAAAAAGGGGGTATGTCTACATAATACTGTAGTCAGTCTAAAGTAATTTGTTGAATAAGATGTTAACTAGAGAGTGTTATGCTAAGTGAATTAAGTCATAGAGAGAAAGACAGATACCATATGTTTTCACTCTTATGTGGATCCTGAGAAACTTAACAGAAGACCATGGGGGAGGGGAAGGGAAAAAAAAAAAGTTAGAGAGGGAGGGAGCCAAAACATAAGAGACTCTTAAAAACTGAGAACAGGGGCGCCTGGGTGGCGCAGTTGGTTGAGCGTCCAACTTCAGCCAGGTCGCGATCTCGCGGTCCGTGAGTTCGAGCCCCGTGTCAGGCTCTGGGCTGATGGCTTGGAGCCTGGAGCCTGTTTCCGATTCTGTGTCTCCCCTTCTCTCTGCCCCTCCCCGTTCATGCTCTGTCTCTCTCTGTCCCAAAATAAATAAAAAACGTTTAAAAAAAAAAAAAAAAACAAAACTGAGAACAAACCGAGGGTTGATGGGGGTGGGAGGGAGGGGGGGGTGGGTGATGGGTCTTGAGGAGGGCACCTGTTGGAATGAGCCCTGGGTGTTGTATGGAAACCAATTTGACAATAAATTTCATATTTAATAATAATAAAAAAGAATCTAATTCTCTCTATATATTCTGTGCCTATCCAATTACAGATTTTTGTTCACGCCATTCTCTCCTCAAAGAACGAACCCAATCTCAATCCACTCACCTTTAGGATTGAGAGCTATTTAACATCTCTGAGCAGCTGTTTTACCACAAGATTTTTGTGGGATTTACAGCTTTCCAGTTATAGATAAATAAATCATGGGATTCGGGAATACAGTCAATGATATTGTAATAACATTGTATGGTGACAGATGGTAGCTACATTTGTGATGAGCATAACATACAGAGTTGTTGAATAACTATGTTATACACCTGAAAATAATGTAACATGGTGTGTTAGCTCCACTCCAACTAAAATAATAATAATACACATTAAGAGCCTAGTAAGTAGGTGCTGTACAAATGGTAGTCATTGTTATAGCTAAATTGTCACCTCTTTATTTCAGTCTGTATCCTATTTATAGGTCATTTACATTATGGTACCTAATCATAAGCCAACATATGTCTTATCTCCCTTACTAGGATCTGAGATGATCTGGGAAGTTCCCAAGTTTCTCACATTTTATACTCCTTACAGTGTATACAGAAACTTAAGGTCAATTCAATAATAGTTTTTCATGCTATTACCTGTAGATCATTAAGCTGAGAGACAAAGAGATGAGCAATAAGTCTCAATTTCTGCCCTCATGTAGCTTACAATTTTGTAGCGGGAAAGAGACATTATTTAGTGTAAATGACTCTAGGTCTACAAACCCTTTATTTGAAACCCTTGGGGATGAATGTGTTTCATGTTTAGAATTTCTCAAATTTTAGAAAGGTAATACAATACATATACTCATATTAAATAACAACTCAGCAAGGTCTAGGCTAGTACCATATGATCAAACTTATTTATATCGTAAAATGTATGAATATTTATCCTAACTGGTATAAATGAAGACTACCAACAGCCTCACATCAGTTCAAGTAAGGCTTTATCACTCTATATTTCCAACTGCTGCTATCACAAATTACCAGAAACTCAGTGGCTTACACAATACAAATTTATTATCTCACAGTTTTAGAAGTCAGACGTCTCCCTGAGCTAAGGCCAAAATGTCTAGGGCTGGGTTCTTTCTAGAAAATCTATGAGAGAATTTGTTCTTTGTCTTTTCCAGCTTCTAAAGGCAGTCAGTATTCCTTGGCTTCTGGCCTTCTTTCATCTTGAGAGCCAGTTATCTCATCACCCTGACCTCTGATTCTGCCATCACATCTTCTCTGACTCTCTTGCCTCCCTCTTTCCCTTATATGGACCCTTGTGATTATATTCAGCCTGTCTCAATTATCCAGGCTAATCTCCCCATTTTAAGACACTTAATTTAATCACCTCTGCAAAGTCCCTTTTGCCAAGTAAGGCAACATAGTTACAGCTTCCAGGGATTAGGACATGGACATCTTTGGGGGTCCATTATTCTGCACACCACAGCCACCAAATGAGTTTAAAAAAATACTCCTGACCTTCACATTCTTTTGGACTTCAGAATTACAGATAAGGAATCTTGGATCTCTATCATCCAAGGTAGTATAAGGGCAGTGATATAAGAAAAGCACAGGATAACTGTAGAAATAATGAGTGGAAAGACCACAACCAGCTACCTATCATTAAAAGCTTCATGAAATAGGTGGCATTTGAGGAGAGGCTTCAAGGATGCAAAGGATTATGACAGGTGAACACTGGTAAACCTTACAAAAGGTAATTTTCAGACATACTTGCTCCCAGAACTTTTCAGACATACAAAGCAGCAACAACAAATTCAGACAGGAAACCACCCTTGAAAAATGCAGGGATTAAGGGTGCTGAACCTCTGCACTGTCGAAAATCCACATGTAATTTCTGACTACCCCACAACTTAACCATTAATAGTCTATTATTAACCAGATGCGTTACTGATAACATAAATAGTTGATTAACACATATTTTGTATGTTAGATGTAGTATATATTATAATCTTACAATAAAGGGAGCTAAAGAGAATAAAATGTTGAAATCATTAGGAAAAGAAAATATATTTACAGTACTATACTATAAAAAAATGTTTATAAGTGGACCTGTGCAGTTCAAACCCACATTGTTCAGGGTCACCTGTACAGTTACATATTGGAGAAAGAAAGAATTACAGTTTGAGCTACACTGAATACAATTATAAGAGCAGTTAAAGAAAGCTGAAGGATACAATGGGCTATGTTGCTTGTCAGGATGAAGAGTCTGTCCTTAATCCTGGAGAAAAGTGAGTAAGGTAAAAATAGTTTGAACAGAGAAATGACAGCATATGATTGCTGTTCCACTGGAGAAAGATTAACGTGGCAGGAGGACTGATTCAAATTGGGTAAGAGAGAAGGGTAGCAGACCAGTGACTAATCTAAAGAAGTCATAGGTATTTTAACTAGGGTGGTTGAGAACTAAAATTATGTCAAGATAACTAAAATTATGTCACGGTAACTAAAATTCATACGACATTTTTACCAACGTGATTTTTTTTACACAGGCCCAGAATTTACATGCTTACTTAGCTGCTTTTTTTAAAATATGAAATTTATTGTCAAATTGGTTTCCATACAACAACCAGTGCTCATCCCAACAGGTGCCCTCCTCAATACCCATCACCCACTCTCCCCTCCCTCCCACCCCCCATCAACCCTCAATTTGTTCTTAGTTTTTAAGAGTCTCTTATGGTTTGGCTCCCTCCGTTTTTTTTTTTCCTCCCCCCCCCCACCCCCCGCCATGGTCTTCTGTTAAGTTTCTCAGGATCCACATAAGAGTGAAAACATGGTATCTGTCTTTCTCTGTATGACTTATTTCACTTAGCATAACACTCTCCAGTTCCATCCATGTTGCTACAAAAGGCCATATTTCATTCTTTCTCATTGCCACGTAGTATTCCATTGTGTATATAAACCACAATTTCTTTATCCATTCGTCAGTTGATGGACATTTAGGCTCTTACCATAATTTACCAACATGATTTTTCATGTTGGTAAATGGCTACTAATTATACTGCTACAGGTCAGTTACCATTCTAAATGCTTTGTATCTCACAAAAGAGTATGAAAGAGTTTAACTCCACTTTATAGATGAGAAGATTAACGCACAGAAGTGTAAGCTATCCTATACTGAGTTAGTGTGGCTAGGATTTAATCAGGTAGATTTCAAAGTCCAAAGAAATAAAAGCCCAAAAGGACATAATGTTAATTTGAAAGCTGGATAAATTAATTTGTGAAAAACTCACCATTCCACCGGACAGTAGACTACGATAAGTTAAAGATGTACAGTATAAACTATAAAACAAACACTAAAATATCACAAGGAGTTATAACTATTAAGCCAACAAAGGAGACAGAATGGAGCCATTAAAAAAACGACTCAATCTAAAAGAAGACCAAAAAAGGAGATAAATAGGATTGATGAACAGTGAAGACAGAAAGAAAACAAATGGAAAGATGATAGATTTAAACTCTATCATACTGGGGTGCCTGGGTGGCTCAGTCAGTTAAACATCCGACTTCAGCTTAGGTCATGATCTCATGGTTCGTGGGTTCGAGCCCTGCGTCAGGCTCTGGGATGACAGTTCAGAGCGTGGAGCCTGTTTTGCATTCTGTGTCTCCCTCTTTCTCTGCCCTTCCCCTACTCATGCTGTCTCTGTCTCTCTCAAAAATAAACATGAAATTTTTTTTAACTCTGTCATATCAATATTCGTATTAACCATAAATGATCTGAACGTGCCAATTAAAAGGCAGAGACTGTGAAACTACATTTAAAAAAGTAAGGGCCATCTATATGCTGCCTACAAGAAATCTGCTTTAAGTATGAAGACACAGAGAGGTTAAAAGTAAAAGAATGGAAAAAGATATATCATGCTAATGCTAATGAATAAAAGGTTGGAATGACTATATTAATATCAGACAAAGTCAATTTTAGAGAAAGACTATTACTAGAGATAAAGAGGATCATTCATAATAATAAAAGTCAATTCATCAAAGACACAAAAATCTAAAATGTTTATGTAACTTATAAATAAATAGCTTTAAAGTACAGCAAAAATAGAACTTTAAGAAAAAATTAAAAGGCCACAGCTACAGTCAGAAATTTCAACTTCTCTTTCAAAAAATGACAGAACACGTAGACAGAAAATAATACAGAGGCTTGAAGAACATCATCAACAAACTTGACCTAATTGAATTTTATAGAACATCCTATTTCAAAACAGACTACATACTTTTTCACGTATACAAGTAACATTTACCAACAGAGACCACATTCTGTGCTAAGAATAAATGAATTTTAAAAGATTCAAATCTTACAGAGTGTGTTTTCTGACCACAATCTAATTATAAATCAACGACATAAAAATACTTGGAAAATATATAAATATTTGGAAACAAAACATATCTCCAAATAACCCTGAGTCAAAGAAAAAATAAAAAAAATTAGAAATATTTTGAACTGAAAATGGTAACAACATATCAAAATTTGAGGGAAGGCGTTAAACTAGTAGTACTTTAAAGTATCAGCACACAGAGGGGATTTACAGCACTAAAATGTCTTTATTAGAAAAGAAGAAAAGTCTCAAATGAATGGTTTCAACTATATTCACCTCAAGAAAACTAGAAAAAATAGAGCAAATTGACTTCAAAGTAGCAAAAAAGAAGAAATAATAAAGATTAGAGAAGTCAATGGAACAGAAAACAGAAAAGTAACGGAGGAAAAAAAATGAAACCACAAGCTGGTTCTTTGAGAACATCAATAAAACTGATAAACCACTAGCCAGACTGATCAGGGAAGAAAAAACAAGATACAAATTGCCAATATCCAGAATCAGTGGCGTGATAACAACTCTTATCTATAGATTCTACAGATATTAAACAATAGTTAGGGAGGGATGCCTGCTGGCTCAGTCAGAAGAGCATGTGACTCTTGATCTCAGGGTTGAGAGTTCGAGCTCCACATTGGGTGCAGAGATTACTTAAATATATATATTTTAAAAAAAGAATAGTTAGGGAATATTATAAACAACTTATCGCAATAAATCAACATCTTCAGTGAAATGAACAAATTCCTTGAAAGACACAGCTACTAAGGCTCACTCAAGAAGTAAGTAACCTACATAGCCTATTGAAAAACAGAAACACTATTGAATGATTTATACTACTGGACTTCAATACTTATAAAAATAATCCTGGGGCGCCTGGGTGGCGCAGTCGGTTAAGCGTCGGACTTCAGCCAGGTCACGATCTCGCGATCCGTGAGTTCGAGCCCCGCGTCAGGCTCTGGGCTGATGGCTCGGAGCCTGGAGCCTGTTTCCAATTCTGTGTCTCCGTCTCTCTCTCTGCCCCTCCCCCGTTCATGCTCTGTCTCTCTCTGTCCCAAAAATAAATAAAAAACGTTGAAAAAAAAATTAAAAAAAAATAATCCTACATATATGTAGCCAATTTTTCACATCAAAAAAAAAAAAAAAGCTTTGATCTTTACCTCATACCATGCATAAATGGGTCATAGAGCTAAATGTAGAATATAAAGTGATAAAACTTCTTAGAAAAAAAACTTTGTGACCTTGGGTTAGGTAAAGGTTTCTTAGATATAACACCAAAAGTACAATCCATAAAGTGAAAGCTATTAAATTGGAATACATCAAAATTAAGAACTTCTGCTCTTTGAAAGACACTGTTAAGAGAATGAAGAAACAGGGGCGCCTGGGTGGCTCAGTCGGTTAAGCGTCCAACTTCAGCTCAGGTCATGATCTCATGGTTCGTGAGTTTGAGCCCCACATTGGGCTCTGTGCTGACTGCCAAGAGCCTGGAGCCTGCTTCAAATTCTGTGTCTCCCTCTCTTCCTGCCCCTCCCCTTCTTGCCCTCTGTCTCTCTATCAAAAATAAATAAACATTAAAAAAAAAAAAACTAAAAAAAAAAGAGAGAATGAAGAAACAGCCCACAGGTCAAGAGAAAATATTTGCAAATCTACTGTCTGATAAAACACACGTGTCCAGAATTAAAAAAAAAGAAAAAAGAAAAAAGAAAAAAACCCTCTTCAAATTCAATTAGAAAATAAGCCAATAGATAAATGGCCAAAGATTTGAACAGATAGTTTACAAAAGAAAATATACAAATAGGGGCGCCTGGGTGGTGCAGTCGGTTAAGCGTCCGACTTCAGCCAGGTCGCGATCTCGCGGTCCGTGAGTTCGAGCCCCGCGTCGGGCTCTGGGCTGATGGCTCAGAGCCTGGAGCCTGTTTCCGATTCTGTGTCTCCCTCTCTCTCTCCTTCCCCCGTTCATGCTCTGACTCTCTCTGTCCCAAAAATAAATAAACGTTGAAAAAAAAAATTTTTTTTTAAAAATAAAAAAAAAAAAAAAAGAAAATATACAAATGGCATATGAAAACATGATCAAGATCGTTACTCATTAGGGAAATGCAAATTTAAGCCATAATGAGATACCACTACAAACCTATTAGAATGGCTAAAATCAGAATGGTGAGGGGGCACCTGGGTGGCTCAGTCGGTTAAGCATCCGACTTTGGCTCATATCATGATCTCACACTTTGTGGGTTTGAGCCCCACATAGGGCTCTGTGCTGATAGGCTCTGAGCCTGGAGCTTGCTTCAGATTTTGTGTCTCTCCCTCTGTCTGCCCCTCCCCCGCTTGCCCTCTCTCTAAAAAACTAATAAAACATTTAAAAATTTTTCAAAAGTAAATAGAATGGTGAGGATGTAGAGCAACTGAACTCATAACTTGCTCGTAGAAATATAAAATGGCACAATCACTTTGAAAAACACTTTCGCACCTTCTTATAAAGATAAACAAATGCCTATTATATGACCCAGCCATTCCACTTCCATCTACTTACTCAAGGGAAATGAAAGCATATGTCTAAACAATGACTATTTGCAATAGCTCAAACCTGAAAACAACCCAAATGTCCATCAACAGATGAATGAATAACAAACTGCTATATGGAATACTGTTCATACAATAAAATAGTATTCAGAAATAAAATGAACTAATAATTACGGATGAAACAACATGGGTGAATCTTAAAATCATTATGTGGACTGAAAAGAGCCAAACAAAAAAGAACATATACTATATGATTCCATTCCTATAAAGTTCCAGAAAATGCAAGCTAACCTATAGTGACAGAAAATAGATCAGTGGTTGCCTGGGGTGGGGGTGGGGGTGGGTGGCGTTGGAGAGGTTGGTGGAAGGAGCAGGGAGAGGTGGGATGCAGAAATTACAAAGGAAGACTAGTAAATTTGGGGGGATTCATTATCTTGACATGATAGTTTCAGGAAAGCATCCTTAAGTCAAAATTTATCCAACTGTGCAATTTATTTTATGCCAATTACATTTCAATAAAGCTATCAAACATCCATTTAATCAAATAGCATTATTTATTCAATAGAGTCAATACTCATGTCATGCTATAAAATGCTTATTTCCTACCACCTATAAACAAAACAATTGATGATTTAAACTTATGATAGTAATATTAGACATCAATGTGCAAGAGAACACTGTCAAAAATTTTTCTGGAAACATGCAAGCAAAAAATTTTGAAGGCTAATGGATTAAAACATAGTGCAAATTCAGACAAGCTCAGGTAGATGAAGGAGCTTTGCTATCTTCTCTCCACATGCCAATCCTATTCTTGACTTGAAAATAAATATAGTAGTCACAATGGAAAACTGGGAAGTGTGCAACTTTAACAATTTCCATCCCATCACTAAAAATAATCCACAGCTATAAAATAGAAGATGAGCTGGATGACTAGACTTTGTAATTTTCCTATTTCAAAGTCAAATATTTCTCCACAGAAACCATTTCACATGGCAAAGTTCCAGACCAGTCCCCAAATCCTATTTAAGCAGTAGGGATTAATTATCCTCTCTTTCTTCCGCATCACTGTTTTCCCCTCTACTAGATCACTGCCATCAACATAGAGACATGCTATAATTTCATCCTTCTTAAAAAAAAAAAAATCAAAAACAGAAACAAATCTTTCTTGGTCCCAAACTCTCCATGGAGCAAACTTACCAACCCTGCGCCCTTCCCCCCATTTCTTCCCCCTCACTCCTTTATGGCAATATTCATTGAATGAGGTCTCTGATTCTCTCCTCTAATTCTCACTTAAATCTGTCTCATAAACGTTTTTATTCCCAGCATTGTACCAAACCATCTCACCATGGCTATTTTTTCTAACCAGTAGTTAATTCTCAGGCCTCGTCTCACTCAACCTCTTAACTACATCTGCCACAGTTGTTCACTCCTTGAAAATACTTTCTTTTTTTTTTTTTAACGTTTATTTATTTTTGAGACAGAGAGAGACAGAGCATGAACGGGGGAGGGTCAGAGAGAGGGAAACACAGAATCCGAAACAGGCTCCAGGCTCCGAGCTGTCAGCACAGAGCCCGACGCGGGGCTCGAACTCACGGACCGAGAGATCGTGACCTGAGCCGAAGTGGGACGCTTAGCCGACTGAGCTACCCAGGCGCCCCTGAAAATACTTTCTTAATCTGGCTTTCAGAAGACCTCAAGTTCCTGGTTTTCTTCCTACCACCTTCTGCTCATTTTCTGTATGTCTAAATCTTAGAGTACTCCAAGCAGGACTTAGTCCTTGGATCTTTTTTATTTTTAGTTATACTCACTCCATTAATGATTTCATATCAAATTCTCTTAAAGTGAGATATATCTATATCTAACTTGGAGAATTTATATGCTTTACTGTCATCCTCAAATAGAATCAACTATAGATAATCTTACCATTATTTGGGGACACAGCTGCAGACGAAAACAGATTCAAATAGAAATAAAAAAGTTATGTAAAGTAAGTAACTTAATTTTCAATAAATCGTCACCATCTTTCTTTAAGTTCAATATGACTGGTTAGGGAGTTACTTTAAAATTAAAAATACTAAAAAATTAATGAGTACTAAAACAAATACTTAGTCATTTATCACATTAAAAACATTTAAATACCACACTAAATATTTCATAAAAAAACATAAATCATGGCCTTATCTACAGTCCTAGTCCTGTGGTCTATAACAGTAACAACCTATATTAATAGAAACTTGTCTCAAAAGCCCTTTTATAACAATCATTTCATTTTACCCTACAAAAGACTCCACAAGGATATTATAGTAAATACTGTTTTAACCAGCAGTTTCTGCTCCTAACATGACCTCTCATATAACAGTAAGACTTTTAATGAGTGAATTTAATGAATTTAAAATTAGTTGGAGAATCATAAATCCATCACTACTACAAGAAATATATATTAAAATTCATGTTCAACTGATGACAGGTCATTAATGTCATCTTTCTGTATTTAGTATAGCATTACAAAAAAAGAAACTTACATTTTCTTTTTAATGCTAACGAATGAAACTAAGTCCTTTATATACAAATCGGTAAAGAGACATGTTTTATTTCATTTACTTCCATCACTAGACTGACCATGAAAATGATGATTTTTATGACATTAACACTGATCTACTATACATAAGGTATACAGATGTTGGCTGCCTCTATCACAGTGAAAAAAGATTTATTACTGCAAGCAAGAAAAAGAATACATTTATAATTGAACACTCACTAGTAATCCATGACCCCTTTCCTCCCTTGAAGAGTCCCACCTCAAATGACACAGCATGTACTTTTGCCAACCCCAAATCAAGTGTTAGAAGCATAAAGATTAGAATAAGGCTTTTCAAAGTATACCCCACTTCTCTTGAGGGCTCCACTGTCATTACTTCCAGACCTGAGGACTGAGGAGTTAGCACCTTCCCTTCTACTAAATACATCAAGTGTCTGTGTACAGATTCTTACACAGTTCTACCTCAAAGACCTCCGTATCTGAAATGTTCCTTTCTGATTTAAACATTTTATCCTACCCCTTCAATTCATTATAAAAAATTTTGTCCTTATCAAAGTCCTTGTAATCATTTCATTCTCCTCTATTTTCAAAACCATCAACATACTTCTGGGTTTGCTTCCCCTCCTACGTCACTAGCATTTCATATTCCTCTTCAAAGAAGTGCCCTGGCCTACAACACCTTATACCTCCTGGTCCCAATAGAACAGTCATATCAGAATGCAACACAGTATATCCTTTCTGATCACACTTTCACCATCCTCTTCTAGTTCTCCTTTTAATTCCCACCTTGTAAATACTAAGTCAGGAGTCAACAGTTTTGTTACACCCCATTCTTTCTACACTCTCTTCTTCATAAATCCATCTATTTTCAAATCTTGAACTATCACCCCAGAATTACTTACACAAACAACCCCAACATCCCTATAAATATTTAGTCTTGTGCTATCAGTCTGCCAGACAACACAAGAATGTCTCATTAACCAAAATTCAACACATCCAAATTCAAATTCATCATCCATGACTCCCCCAAAAGAAAATTTACTCATGCTTTGGATTTCTCTATTTCTAGTAACAGCACCAAATCACTTAGAATTTGAGATCATCTTTAAATTAAAGCTAAGTACTGGATTCCTTACTAATCAATTCACTAATCTTTTGATTGTATGTGAATTACTGGTAAAATAACTGGTAATATAACAAGTCATATTCATTTAATTATGGTACACTAATACGGTAAGCTATTTTTACTCTGTGCATTGTGTGAACTCCGGAACCAATCTCTAACACATACCTCCAGTTTTGCTACCCAACAAGTAATCAAAATAATTCGTTTCCCCCCTATATCTAGAGGAATCTTGAGTCCGGGGTAAGCATAAGCATTGCTTATGAGACTAAGCAATTAAATTTGGCCTGGTACTGATTTTGTAGCAGTCTATGCTTAACTTAGTTTGTACTTCATAAAAATTAGGACCTCACATTTTCACAGGGTGGTTGTGAGGATTATATCACATCTGCCTCGTACAGTGCCTAGCGTATAATAAGGGCTCAAAAAATGGTACTACTGTTATTAATGGTGTCACTATTAAGTCAGGAGCAGTATGGCCACGCGGGAAGCCATTCTGTTTCTCCAGGGGACTGCTTATAGCACACATTTGTTACAGTGTTATTTTAAATCCTAAATTTTCTAGAACAATTCCAATTTTGATTCCTGTATTATAATAGTTCTTTGAAACCTTTCAAAGTTCTAATATTTTATCATCTAAACTCTATCTTTCAGCCTGCCTTTCATCCCAGAAGTTAGCCTAAAAATTCTTAGATGGTGTGATGGTAACCATACCTTTGGTTCCCATGTTATCCAACAAAATCAAAACTGCAGAAATATTTAAAACTTACACCTTAAGTAAACACCTGAGAATTCTAGGCAAAGAGGAAGCCCCAGTCTCTGTACTAAATTTATGCATTCTTCTTTTAAAAACTATTCTATCTCAGGCATCTGGGTGGCTCTGTTGGGGAAGCGTCCGACTCTTGTTTCAGCTCAGGTCATGATCTCCTGGTTCGTGGATTTGGCATTCTCTCGAGCTCCGTGCTGGCAGTGCAGAGCTTGCTTGGGATTCTCTCTCTCTCCCTCTCTGTCTGCCCCCCTGCTTGTGTGATGAATAAACTTAAAAACAAACAAACATTATATCTCACTTTACTTCATTCAGGTCTGTACCCCCCTCACTCTAACAACTCTATTTTAAGTAGTGGCTCCTCCTTTCTATATCTATGCCCTGCTTTATTTTTCTTCATAGCACTTATTGCTACCTATCATTATATTAGATTGGTATTTGTTTATCGCTTATCTCCCCCACTAGAATGTAAACCCCATATGAGTGAGGATTTGTTTTGTTCTTCACTGAATACTCAGCATTTAGCAGAATCTGGCACACAACAGCTGCTCAATAAATATTAATTAATTAATTAATTAATTAACTCATGGAAAGGCCAAGACCATCCTATGTTGTATAATCTAATCTGGTTTCCTAGAATGCAGTAGATCAGAAGCAACAATTTAGAGGGGGAAAGTGCTAGAAGCAGGCATGTAAATATTGACAGAGAAATATAAAGTTCCAAGTACCAATCACAATAATGTTGGCCAGCAATGTGGGATAACTTGTTACATGGATAAATAATCCTATATCCTCTAATAACCAACATCTTTGTATTACGACAAAGTATAATAATAGTTTCATAATGAGTCAATTAATCAGTTTAGCCCAGAGCATCTATACATATAAGGCTTTGGTAGAGGACAGGGGAATCTTTATCATTTAGAAAAAGTTAAATTACATTCCATATACTTTTTTTTAAGGAAGCAGAGAACTGTATAATACTTTTAGAACTATTCCCATAATAAGTAATTAAAATGCAAATTTTACTTTTATATGGAGAAGCTACAAATTTTTGGAAAAAGACAAGTAAATGGACTCTCTAAATTCTCAGTGAAGTTACTTAAAGGAACCATTACCACTTTTTATAAGTTTAAAAATTAACCTTATTTTCTTTTTTTATGTCAATATTGATCTATAGGTCATCAGGTTTGCAAAAGCCTATCCTCATCTTTGTTAAGTTGTAAGATTTTAAAAATAGATTAGTGCATCTCTTTGTTTAGAACAATTTTATCAATACTGGTAGTTATACTTAACCCAGTATGCCCTTCTCTCTAAACCATAAGTTCATTCAGAGATACGATGTAGTTGAAACCCTTAACAAAGGTCCTTCTCTATTGCAAGATTTATGCATACCAAGTTAGTGACTTTTAAACATTAATGTATATACCAGTCACCCAGGAAGCTTGTTAAACTGACTCAGTACTTTCTGATTCAGCAGATATGGAGTGGGCCTAATATCCAATATTCTGCATTTCTAACAAGCTCTCATAAGGTACTGACACTATGGGTCCGCAGATCACACTTTTGAGTATCAGTCACTAAATACTATGTTACCTCAGAAATCACTAAGTCACTTGGAAAATAATATTGGAATAAGTGCAATATCTAAATTCTATCTGATTAACAGTTTTATCAAGTGTTTTAGAGATATAGTAAGTGCTGCCCAATTGCAGAGCTATATAAAAATGGCTTTGCTTATTTTTCTTAGTTCTTATCTTCATAAAACCTAATGTATTCCAGCATAAGTTAAACAATATTCCCTATCAACATATTATTTCATCAATTAAGTTTTTAAGGTGTACTTGTTACTTAGCTATCTCCTTCAGAATCAACTGTCCTCTCTCAGAATTATCAATAAATCATACCTTCTTTCAAAACACTGTCTGTACAGCCTGGTCTCAAGCTAGTTCATTACCAAGGTGCTTGATTATTTATTAAACCTCATAATGTATATCACAACTTAATATACCTTAGTTACCTAACTTTTTAAAAAAATTTTTTACGTTTCTTTACTTTTGAGAGAGACGGAGGCAGAGTGCAAGTGGGGGAGGGGCAGAAAGAGAGAGAGAGAGAGAGAGAGAGAGAGAGAGAGAGAGAATCCAAAGTAGGCTCCAGGCTCTGAGCCATCAGCACAGAGCCCGACACAGGGCTTGAACCCACAAACTGAGAGATCATGACCTGAGCTGAAGTCGGACACTTAACCAACTGAGCCACCCAGGCACCCCCTAAGTTACCTAACTTTTATATAGTCCTTTATAGTTCACAAATACCTTTTAATATATCACTTAATCTTTATAACAACTCTTCCAGGTGGTGGTTATCATTCACATTTTACAAATGAGGAAACTGATCAGAAGTAAAATGATCCAATATTAAATAAGTGAAAGCACTAAAAATTAACTCCAGTCTTCTGGCTTAAATACAGTCAATTCCTGATTAATCTCTGGGTAATTATGTGGGGAGATATAGATAACTGGAACATAGCCATTAAAATCAAAATTGCAGTTTATTCAAGGAGAGTTATTAGAGTATAGCTTGCCATATAAAAGACTAACAGTAGGAAACAAGTAAAATAAATTTTGGTATATCCATATAGTGGAATACTATGGAGTTGTTTTTATATATGGTTACTTCCAGATTCCACTCCAACATGTAAAAAGCTTGGAAGTCATCATTCTTCTCTCACAACAAAATAAAAGTTGAACAAACTGGAAGCTAATGGACTTTTCTTTGATCCTTGAGATACTGAGGTCAGAGGACAAACTATCATCCAAGAAATCAGAACGACTAATACAGAGAAAACAGATTAACTAACTGAAGATGAAAGCACAGAAGCCAGGGACTGATATGAACACTTAAATGGTAACTTGAACAAGTTGCGGGAGGCTGACTGTGGTCTAGCTTGAGAGTTTAAAACTCCTGGGGAGCCCAAGGGTCTAGTCTGAGAACGGCTGCTACACTTTCTCAGTTTTATGCCCCACAAGGTTCTCAAGGAGAAAAATCAGAGAAAAATCTTCTGCTTGGTTGGGGGAAGGAAAACAATAACCAGTTGAAACAAGTTGAAACAAGTCCAGAGAATTCTCCATAAGAAAAGGTTATCTAGTAAAGGAAAAGACTTCATTAGAGCCTTGTTCAACTTTGGAGAAATGAAAACTGCCCAGTTCCTACTCACTCTAGACTTCTGGCATACCTACATTGGAGGGGGCAGGGGAAGAAGAGAAACTGAGAAGCACTTGTGGAGGTCCAGACCAAATAAAGACTAATATCTAAGCATAGAATTATATGGGTGCCTGGCTGGCTCAGTTGGTAGAGCATGTGACTCTTGATCTTGGGGTTGTAGGTTCGAGCTCCAGGTTGGATGTGGAGATTACTTAAAAATAAAATGTTAAAAAAAAAAAAAAAAGAAAAAAAAAGAAAAGCTAGAGGCACCTAGGTGGCTCAGTCGGCTGAGTGTCTGACTTTGGCTCAGGTCATGATATGGTTTGAATTCAAGCCCCACATCAGGCTCTGTGCTGACAGCTCAGAGCCTGGAGCCTGTTTTGGATTCTGTGTCTCCATCTCTCTCTGCCCCTCTCCCACTCACCTCTTTCTCCCTCTGTCTCAAAAATAAACAAAGATATAAAAAAAGTTAAAACAGGGCTCCTACACAGTAACAGGATTATAGTTGAAAAAAACTGCAAGGCTCAGACACTATTTAAGAAGGTATTTGTAGGGAAACCCAAAGACAACAAGGGAAACAAAAACAAGAACACTAGAGGAAACTAAAACCTCTGAAACCTACAGCTACACCAAACGGTAAACACAGCCTTGTTCCTAGTTAGAGAAATACAAAACCTCATACAAAAGACCTACCTTCTTCAGTTTCTGTTATTCTATGCATTATGTCTGGCTCTCAACAAAAAATTATAAGGCGTGCTAAAAGGAAATGAAAGTATATTCCAAAGTGACAAAGCAAGCATCAGAACCAAATTCATATAGTGCAGATTTTGTAATTATCAGACTGGGAATTTACAAGAACTATGATTACCATACTAAGGGCTCTAATGGACAACATGCACAAATTGATGGATATTGTAAACAGAGAGATGGAAACTATGAACCAATAGAAAAGAAACATTAGAAATCAAAAACAGTGTAACAGAAATAAATAATGTCTTTCATATGGTCACCAGTACACTGGACATAGCTGAGGAAAGAATCAATGAGCTTGAAGAAGTATCCGTAGAAACTTCCCAAACATTTAAAATGCAAATAAAAAAATAAAAAAATAAAAAATAAAATGCAAAGAGAAAAGAGAATGAAGAAAACAGAATATTTAAGAACTGTGGAACAACAAAAGGCGGCATAACATATACGTAAGAAATACCAGAAGAGAAGAGTAGAGGAAATGTTTGAAGTAATAATGCCTGAGAATTTTCCAAAATTAATGACAGAAGCCAACCATAAATTCATGAAGCTCAGAAAACATCAAGCAAGACATATACCAAAATATCTATACCTAAGCATATAATATTCAAACTACAGAAAACTAAAAACAAAGAGAAAAACACTGAAATAAGTCAGGAAAACACAAAACAAAACACTTCACCTATAGAGAAAAAATGATAAGAATTATGTTGTACTTCTCGTCAGTAACCATGCAAAAAAAAAAAAAGCGTAGAGTGAAATATTTCAAGTGTTGAAAGAAATAACCATCAACCTAGAATTTTGTTATTAGAGAAATTATCCTTCAAAAATTAAAAAGAAATAAAGACTTTTCTCAGCCAAATAAAACCTGAGGGAATTTGTCACCAGCAGACCTGCCTTGCAAGAAAAAAAGTTCTTTAGAGAAAAAGGTCAGAAACTCTAATCTACATAAAGAAAGAGCCACAGAGAATGGATAAAGAGAAGATAAAAATCTTTATTTTTTTAATCCTCTCTGATTGTATCATATAACTGTTCAAAGTGGTAATAGCCACAAAGTTCCTGGTAATTATAGCATACAGGCAAGCGAAATGAATGGCAGCAATGTTATAAGGGACAGGAGACAGAAATTGGGAATACTCCATTATAAGGTATCTGCAATACCTGTGAAGTAGCACAGTGTTATCTGAAAGTGGACTTAGATTAGTTGTAAATATATACTGCAAACTCTAGGACAACCACTAAAAAACATTTAAAAAATAAGTATAATCAATATATGAGGAGAGGAGAAAAAATGCACCCATATAAAATGCTCAGTTAAAGCCAGAGAAGGCTGAAAAAGATGGGGGGGTGGTGGTGGTGGTGGTGGTGGAAAGAACAGGTGTAATGAATAGAAACATTACAGTATGATAGATATTAATCCACTTATCAATGACAACTTTAAATGTGAATGATTCAAATGCACCAATTAAAAGAGAGTGTTTGAGTGGATGAAAAAAATCCAACTATGTGTTGTCTACAAGATACCACTTTATAGGTAAAGATATATATATATATAGATAGATAGATAGATAGATAGATAGATAGATATAGATATAGATAAAAAGTAAAGGGATGGGGACATGCTAACTCTAATCAAAAGAAAGCAAGAGTAGCTATATTAATTATAAACAAAGCAGACTTCTGAGCAAGGGAATTTTTCAACGATAAAGAAGGGCATTACAGGGGCGCCTGGGTGGCGCAGTCGGTTAAGCGTCCGACTTCAGCCAGGTCACGATCTCGCGGTCCGTGAGTTCGAGCCCCGCGTCAGGCTCTGGGCTGATGGCTCAGAGCCTGGAGCCTGTTTCCGATTCTGTGTCTCCCTCTCTCTCTGCCCCTCCCCCGTTCATGCTCTGTCTCTCTCTGTCCCAAAAATAAATAAACGTTGGAAAAAAAAAAAAAAAAAAGAAGGGCATTACATAATATACAGGGGTAAATTCTTCAAGGAGACATAACAACCCTTAATGTATATACATCTAACAACAGAACACCAAAATCTGATAGAACTGCAAGGAGAAATAGATAAATTCGCTATTATAGAGACTTCAACACACCTCTGTAAGTAAATGACAGATCCAACAGGCAGAAAATTAGTAAGGATAGGGTTGAACTGAATAACACCATCAATCAACTGGCTCTAATTGACATTTATATAGTACTTCACCCAACAACAGCAGAAACCACATTCTTCTTAAGTTCAGATAGACTATTCACCAAGATAGACCACATTCTGGGCCATAAAATACACCCTCCAAAATTTAAAAGAATAGACATCATAGAATGTATGCTTTCAGACCATAATGGAATTAAAATAGAAAGCAATAGCAGAAAGATAGCTAGAAAATCCCAACATATTTGAAGATTAAACACCACACTTCTAAATAACATATGGGTCAAAGAAGTCTCAAGAGGAATTTTAAAATATTTTGAAGTGAAAATGAAAAAACCACTCTTCAAAATGTGTGGGATCCATCAGAAGTAGTGCTTAGAGGGAAATTTAGAGCACTGAATGCATACATTAGGAAAGAAGAAAGATCTAAAATCAATAATCTCAGGATCCATCTTAAGAAACCATGGAAAGAAAAGCATACAAGCCTAAAGCAAGCAGACACAGCAGAAAATAGAACAAAAATAAACAAAACTGCAAACAGGAAATCAACACAGAAAATGAATGAAACCAAATATATCAACAAAATATTTTTGATTGCTAGTCTTCATCCTCAACTAAAATACAAAATGCTTCTTCTGTTCTCTTTCCCTTAACCTTTCTACAACTCTCTGACATCATCTCTAGTACATGTATGTTACAAAATTTATCCTGGCCCAAAAAGATATATAAGACACATAGAAGACAACAGAGTCTAAATAAAGAGTGGAACACAAAAAAGCTTACTTTCATAGCATAACATGAAAAACTGACAGACTTCACATTTTTGGTAGAAAAATCAAATAAGTTAATCTATGCCCTGACATGCAAGCTTTTTCTTTAAAGTTTTTTTAAATTTATTTTGAGGGGAGGAGGGGCAGAAAGAGAGAGGGAGAGAGAGAATCCCAGAGAGAGAGAGAATCCCAAGTAAGCTCTGCACTGTCAGTGCAGAGCCCGACTTGGGGCTTGAACTCATGAACTGTGAGATCATGACCTGAGCCCAAACCACAAAAGTCTAACGCTAACCAACTGAGCCACCCAGGTGCCTCTTCTTTTTCTTTTCAAATGAATTTCAGTATGGAAACATTAACTTATTACAGTAGACTTGATTAACAGTTACTCAAGACGAAAAAATGGCAGGAAACTGTACCATTGTCAAACATACCCAAAATAAAACACTGCTTGCCATCATCACCTAACAGGTGTCAACCACATCCAACTTCCACCTCCTTAGAATTCCGTCAGAACCATTAGTTTAATATGTAGCACTTTACCAGCACAGGGTAGTAGGAAAAAAGGGATTTTAAAATCTGTGTTCAAATTCTACCTCTAACATTTTTATTAGACATGTGACCTTGTACATATTAATCTATGATGGGTCTTGGGTGGTTGGCTGCCAAGTACCAGAAATATAATTCCAACTAGTTTATGGGAAAAAATGGACAACTTATTACAAAGATTTTTATTATTATTACACTCAGGTGTCTCTTGGAACCCAATCTCAGGACCATGGACAAAGACAGGTGAATACAGTCGGGACTCTGTGCATCTGCTTCTCCTATTCTGTTTATTTAGTTCATATGACAAGAAACAACACCATTAACAGTTCCTGGGTTTTATGTCTTATAGTTTCAGCCACTGGAGAAAAAACAAATTATTCAAACCTCTGGGCACTTAGAACTCAGGAAAAGCTCTGACTGTCCTGGCTTAGCGAAGGTGTCTAGAACTGCACCAACAAAAACGGGCAGGATTGTGACTGATCTCCCAGAGTGATCTTTTCAAAAGACAGATCCAGTCCAGTTGTTAACCTGATTAAAACCCTTCAAGGCTTTCCCCAATACACTTAAAATCCAGAGCTCTAACTGAAACAAGACTTAATTTAAGTAGGCTTTACATGGTCTGAGTCCTATTTACCTTTACAACTGTACGTTAAGCCACAATCCCTCTTTTTCACTATATAGTTGAGCTTTATCTACTCTGGCCTTTTCTTAGTTCTTAGTTGAACCTACCAAGCTCTTTCCTACCTCCAAATTTTTTAACATGTATTCTTGGCATCTTTTCCTTTTTCTCATAGCTAACTTCCACTAATTTTTCCTTAAAGAACCCTCCCTGACTCCCAAGGTAAATCAGGTTCCCTGTTCTTTTCCTTTACAGCACTCGCCACAATTTCTAATTACAGATATGTGTATTTGCTCATTATCTGTCTAACCATACTGTTACCTCTAAGAGACCTGAGACCTGTTTTGCTCTCTATGGTATACTTTTAGCACCTACTTGGTCTTCAATATCATGTGCTGAGTGAATAACTGGTTTAGCATGGGACAAGTGGTATCACCAGTAGACTGACCAATTACAGACGAGGGGAAGAGTAGCAGGCAGGCAGAATTACTGTTCCCAAGTTACTAGAATGGTTGCTCCAGAGTAACTTACTGAGGAAAGGGAAGAGAAAGTGGTTCCCAGAGAACCTGTGTTTCTGCTGAGCAGAATAAACCACTTGTTCATTTCCATTAACCTTCTTCCTCCATTAAATTCTAATAGGACTATGGTATTAAGTAAAATAATAAATATAACAGTAGCTATACAGTGACTTGCATATATAGCAAGCATGTAATATCAATTTTTTCCACATGGGAGAACATGTTACATATTATTTTTGAATACTATTAACCTCCAAATATGAATTAAAAACCAACAAAATATTCCACTGTAAATGAGCATCATAACTGTGTTTCATGACCCCTTTTCTCACAGCATCCTGATCTTTCCACCTAAGAGAATCACTTACCTGCTAATCTTTGTATTAACTGTATCCACTCAAATATCCATGTAACTTAAAGAATTAATTCTGGAAACACAAAAATGAAGCAAAGCAAAACAAAACAACCAACCAAAACAATGAAACTGCTTCTGTTCTCAAGGAATTCATAAACTCTATTTTTCACTCTGCTTCCAACCATACCATACCTCTGCTCCTGCCATGCCCAAAGTTCTAGAGCACCCAAAGTAAGACTGAAAGATTTAGCAAATAAAAATGCAAGATATCCCAAACAGTACCTGACAACCCTACTCCCAGGTCATATTCCATCATTTTACCTTCATAAACCCACTCCAAAACCTTAGTTCCAATAATTTTCCTTATTAAAAAAATTTCTCTGGAGATTCACTGGATATGATCATTCTCCCAAGTTTAAATAAAATCTACCTTGACTTTTCTTAAACACTGTCAATAAAAAACAAAAGAACAAACCAAATCATCTTAATTCTGTTTCTTGATGGTGCTAGGAGTTAAAAAAAATAAAGTAGAATAAAAATAAAAGCAGACAAAATAACAAACATTACAAAAAGCTCCTTTAAAAACCTAAAAAGTCTTGCTTCCAAGAATAGGCATGACAGAAGAAGATTAAGACTATAATCTTTTCAGGGGCACCTAGGTGGCTCAGTAGGTTAAGCATCTGACTTTGGCTCAGGTCATGATCTCAGTTTGTGAGTTCGAGCCCCACGTCGGGCTCTCTGCTGACAGCTCAGAGCCTGGAGCCTGCTTTGGATTTCTGTCTCCTTCTCTCCCTGCCCCTCCCCACTTGTGCTCTCTCTGTCTCTCAAAAATAAATAAATGAAAAAAAAATTTTTAAATGATAAAAAAAAGACTATAATCTTTTCAGAAGTAGATCTAGAAAGAAGAAATTCCATAAGAGAAGGTATATAAAGCAGGAACATTAGAAAGGAAAAATTAACTCTCAGAAAAAAGTGGTTACACTGAGCATTGAAGTGCCTTTGAATTTTATTTGTAACTGAAAGGCATCTCAGAGAGGTCTATGTCAACCTTCTCCTTGTATAACAGAGAAAACCAAAGACCCTGAAAGGTAAAATGACCTGTCAAACGTCACATAGAAGACCCTAGCTCCTTCTAATTTCTCTCATTCTCTCACCTCTTGCCCCATATAATGTTAAGGCTCACTGAACTGAGGAAGATCCTCTTCTTCACGTCCAGTGGATGTTAGAGGACAAGTTCCTAATAATGTTGTCATGTCTAACACAAGAGAAATGTATTCCTAGCATTTCAAGGAAAATTCCCAAAGAAAAATTATTGTACATAGTGTAGGTATTTTCGATATAGTATTTATCCTAATTATTATTAATATTCTTTAATTCTCTGGTATTATTAGCCTAATCTTATAATCTAAGTATATTATGGGTTGAATTTGGTAGGCTGTCTGTGAATCTAACCACTAAGCATACTGTTTTTGAGAAAGTTCCAAGTTCTAAACCATTTTTCCAAGTTTTAAAATATAGATCTCATGCTAAATTAGGAACCAGCAATACACAAAGACTGAAAATTATAAACTAAATATGATAAGTTAAAAATACAAGACTCTTTACGTTATAAAAAAACTCCACCTCAGAAGTCATTTATTTTTAAAACTCAGTATTCAGGCACATTTAGCACAGGCTGTAATTTACTTACATCTTTTTAAATAATATTTCACTAAAAAACGGAAGTAAAAAAGAATCAAACACATTTCTATACTCATCTAATTCAGGAAAACAACAACAAAAAACCTTTACTGTACTTTTTCATGTAGTGACCTATAAGAGGTAAGAAAATTAATCATTTTATAAATGAAAGGTTGACCTCATATAGTGCTCTTTCCAAAAATGTGTGGGTAAAGGAATTCTATTTGAACAGATAAATAAAGTTCAAAGCACTTTCCAAACATTTTGTCTTTTCTCCTGAGATAAAACTATGTTTCATGAGTTAAAATTTGTTTGATAAATCTATTTTTTAAAATTTCTACTCAGTATATCATATCAATGGATACCCTTCACTCATTCATTTTATTTGTCCAGCAACAACAAAAACAAGTCCCTACTATTTGCTAAACCCTATGCTAGCAATTTTGGATTTATGACAATAAACATTAGCTTAGTTCCTGTCTTCAAGGAACTTAGAAGAACCTTTAATTAGCTGTATTTACCCAAGAGACAATGACAGCTGAATTTTAAGTTGGTCATTTGAGAAAACATTAAAAATGTAATCAAATTCATTCTCAAAAAAAACAAACTATACAATAGTAATTTTAAAGACATTTCAATAAACTTATCATCTATATGAAGTTTCCCCACAAAGCTCTGGTAAAATACAACTTTGGCAGAAGTCTTAATAGCATAATATTCTCATAGTAGCTTTCACTATAAAAATAAACTGAGTTAATAATACTCCAATAAGGAAATCAAAAGCTACCAATACCATTTCTTTCATAATGAAAACCAAACACTTGGAAATGGATAGCTTAACCTATTCTGAAAATAAAGCAAAATGTATAATTAAATGTAATATTATAGACTATTACCACATTATGTCTAAATATGTGTTTATTTACAAGCCTGAATAATAAAACTCTGTATCATACCTTACAAATGATCACAAGTATGTACTATGGATCATGTTATCTGCAAATTTTTCAATAAAAAGGGCCTTAACGTTTTTTGTAAAATTTTTTTTACAAACTTAATTCAAGACTGTATTTGTTTATTACCAAGTCGTATAACTTTTATCATCAATATAAATGATACTTACATTTATAACTATATATAGGTACTAACTATAATGTCTATTAAATTTACAATTATTAAAAATTCTTGATGGATGAGAAACATTTTTCAATTTAGAGCCATACATCTCCAAAGCAAAATTCAATGTAAATCAGCCATTCTGACATGCCATGGAATATCCTGACATTTTTTTCCTTGTGTTTTACACTGAAATATTTTCATCATCCATCAGCTAAAATATTTAAATTTTCTTTAAAAGCATTATGAAAACATCTTTACTGAATTTATGCATACTACTCAGTGGCATAAATAAGTATTTCCACCATTTGCATATAAGGAAACCAAGGCACAGAGGTGTCCATTTTGTAGATTGCAAGGTCATTTTCTAACCAAGCAACTGATCCTACACCATCAAGTGATATTATATGTGCGCCACTTCCAAAGGACATAAAACAATTACTGTACCTTAAATCAATTGCCTCTGCAATGCCTATGTGCAATTGTTTTATCAAGAGGGTTATGACAACAAGCTTAAAGGAGAAAAGCTGGAAGGGGAGGATTACAAAAAAAAAAAGGAACACTTATTTTTGGTAGTGAATCATTTATTTTTAAGTAATGAAAGGCAAACAGTTTTTAACATAATAATCAAGTAACCAACAGTTGTTTCTTCTGTTTTCAAAAAATATTTCATCTTTCAGGTAGATCATGCAAAATTGGAGCCTGCCCATCCTCGTAGAAAGAAGTTCGAAAAAAATGAGAAAAATTCTTAACAATTAATACATGATACGGCAAAGACTGAAAAAAAATTTAGAGAAATTAGCGAATGCTCATTATGGCAGTTAAAACCCCACCTAAAATATTAGATACTTCCTTTCATTCAACTGAAGGCTATGATTACCAGTAAAATATTCCATAACTGAAAAATAAAGAAATACAAAACTTTTCTCATTCAAAACTTGAATGAGTACTTTATTCAAATATCCGCCATAAATAAAAATACTTTCCTAACAGAAACTTAGATACGGAAAAAACTGTTCCTGAGAGTTCAAAGACAGACTGCATTTGTAATTATGATACAGTGCTATCAACAATTAGAAAGATGAAAGTTACCTATCACATATGTTAAATTTAGGAACATTAGATGGGTTGAATAACCAATAAATTACCGGACAAAAAAATAAGACTTAACTAATAGGTGAATCTAACACCAAAGAAAAAATTAAAACATAATCCAAAGCACACGTTATACAGAAAAGAATAGGATTAGACTGAGTCGTATTAAAGTACCTAGTCTAGCTGGGGATTAGTTAATTAATCGGCTCTAGGACAGGTTGTGAATGTTCAGGTCAGATGTGCTTTCTTTTCATCATTATTCCAGTTCCTCATCCGCCAAGTGCAAGCAAGAGAAGGCGTCAGAGTACCGAAGCTAGGGGGCATGCTGTAGCAAGGGGAAAAGAAAAATGGGAAAGGTGCAATGGATGCTGCATAGTTGAATAATTATCTGGGTGGCACAATGGGCGAGTCCTGCCGACAACGGAGCTGAGTAAGCGGCTCCCTAACTCTGCCCGAGGCACTCCCCCATTACCAGGCATCAGAGGCGACCGCCCCGCTTCGCCCCCCCACCTCCCTTCGGGGGAAGAAAGGGATCCCCGCACTCGCTTTACCTTTATGGCTGTAATATAAAGACGCGCGGCGCAAACACGCACACAAGCCGGCTTTACGGAGCCTCCCGCACGTAGCGCGAGCGGGGGCTTCGCTTCCACCCGGTGCTGCAGCCGCCCCCAGAGCGAGGCGGCATGGGGGTGGCCGACGGGGCAGGGACGCTCAGGCGGTGGCACCCCAGGTGAGACCCGCAGTATCCCCGCCTAGAGCAGCATCGGGCGGTCCCTGCAACCGAGACCCAGGCGCGCCGGCCAGCCGTCTGCCTCGGCACCCAGCCCGGCAGGCGGGTGGGCGGCCAGAGCTCTGGAAACCCGCGAATGGGGGTGGGGGCCGGCGCGGGGGAGGCGCGCCCATCCCCGTCACCTTTGCCGGGCAAGAGCGCCACACACACCTCCATCCGTTCTGGCCAGTGAGAAAGAGTTCCTCTCCCAGCACCCTGTCCCCACCAAAAAACAATTCCTGAGAGACTCGCGCTCACCGTGAAATCATGGGGGGCTCCTGCCTTACCCCTTCTTCATGCTTCGGCGGCGGCCGCCGGTCCCCTTCAGCTCCCGGGACTCCACCTAGAGCCTCCAGGAGCGACAGGCTCCGGAGTGGAATCCGCTCCGGGCAGCGGCCCAGGCACCGGGCTATTGGGAACGCCGCCTGCGGCGCCCGCCGGTCGCCGGACCCACCGTGTGCTCGACGCGCGAGCGAACAACACCGCGAGCCGCCGCCGCCCCCCACCCGCCCCCTCCCCGCGCGCGACGCTCCACAACTGGGCGCGGAGATCCGCTCCTGAAGCAGGGGGAACCGCTGGACCTCGCCACCTAATCTCCCATCCTTCCCATCAGGAGCTGTTCTCCACCACTCAAGGCCTTCCAATTTAAGATTCTCACTTTCCTCTTCAGCTCCCAGAGCCCAGGTGCAGCCGTGGTGGAAAACTCAGCCTCCGCCCACTCACCCAACAGAGGGAATGAATACGGCTCTCCCCCCCATTTCCTGAGGCTGTATGGTATTGCCCAATCTCCAATTTGGGGGAAGGGGACTGAGAGAACAGTGCTTGGCCTGGGAGTGAGGGAAGATGATAGCCAATTGAATGAACCATCCATTCAGGGGCGTGGTCAAAGAGAGGCCTGCCCAGTTCGCCCCGCCCCTCTCACCAAACTACACTTCCCATTATGCCTCTTCCACTTCCCGCCGCGCTGAACGCCGGGAGTGTTGGACCTCGTGACCTCAGGGTATTTCGGAACTCGTAGTCTTCAATCCAGCCGACTAGGTCCTGAAAGTTATAAGGTATCACAATTCTCTCTACTTCCCTAGATAAACATTTTCGTATTCTGCGTTCTCTTATATTTATTCAAATACTAATTGATTATAGCTTAAAGACGTCGTAAATGAACTCTTAGCAAAGGAAGTAAGTAATGTGTGTCATGCTAATCTGTCAGGACCTGGAAGCCGCTTCTTCCGCCGGGGCCTGGTCTCCGCAGAGGATCGGTTGCAGTCATGTCGGCTGCGATTGCATCTTTGGCTGCGTCCTATGGTTCGGGTTCAGGGTCCGAATCGGACTCGGACAGTGAGGGTGGACGGTGTTCACTGCCAGCTTCCGACTCCCTCATGCACTTGACTAAATCAGCTTCGGCCAAGCCGTCTCTGGCAGTGGCGGTGGACTCGGCTCCGGAGGTGGCAGTTAAGGTAAGCGCTGTGGCCACTGATGCAGTGCGGGACTTTGCTTCTGCTCCAAAATCCGGCAGTCGCTTGTTAGGCTCCGGGTTACCGCTGCCTCAGTGCTGAGATACAAGTTGCTAACGCTCGGGTCTCTTCTCCTTACATGCATCTTCCTTGGGAGAAGCCGGGACTTGAAAGTTCAGGACAGTTCTCCACTGCTCCCCGCTGTCTTCTCCCTCCATCGAGCCAGTGGGAAGGGCGAGGGGGAGGTGGTGAAACTTTAATTTATTATGATTAGAATGTGGCCTGTGTAGAGCAGGTGTAAAACAGACACTTCCCAAACCAGACTATGTACTCTGACTTGAAGAGAGCGGTGTCCCGGCCTTGGTTTGTTTTGAAGTTAGAACTAGATTCTGGTTACGGCTCCACCACTTCTGCGAACTTCGGCAAGTTATACAACCTCCTGTGTTTCATTACCTGTGCAATAGAGATTATTTTTAAAGTATGTATCTGTATGAGGGTTTTATGTAAGTGAAATGATACAAATGTAGCTTATAGCGCAGACTCTGATATCTAATAAAAGTGCAATAATGTTAGTTTAGCCCTTGTGATTATATATGTCAGTACAGCGAGAAAAGGTTTAAGAAACAGTGTGCTTGATCCCAGTTGAGGAGGGTGATAGAGGGAGAAGTCGGATTGTATAGCTCATTCAACTAATATTTACGGAAGACGTGTTATTTGCCAGGAACTACTCTAGGGGCTGAAGACACAGAGGCCAAGGAGCCAGACATCTTTGCCATCATGATGCATACATGCTAGTGGAAGAGACAGCCAATGAAATGTGAGCAAGTAAAGCGGTTGCAGATTCAATTGAGTACTATGAATGGAAAAAAAAAAAGTTCCGTGATAGAGAATTAAGTAGGAGTATGACTTCCATAGATGGGTCAGGGAAGTCTTCTCTGTAAAAGCAGCTTTGAAGAAGAAGAAGCCAGCCATGTGCAAGATAAGGCAAGAGTTTCCAGACAAAGGAAACTTTGCAAGAAAGTTAAAGCAAACAAAGCAAGTTTTGAGATGACAAGGAGCTTAGTGTGTTTGAAGATCTGAGGAAAGGTTGGCATGTCTAGAACCAGAGAAAAACACCCACCAATTGGTAATATAGGCCCAGTAGAGCCTAATGGGGGTGACCAGAAGCTCAAGATGTGCTGGTGGGAGGCAGTGTACAAAAACTGCTTTGCATGTAAGATGTTTCCTATACAATTGTCAAAACAATTTGTTGTATACCAGAAAATAATATAACATGTATGCTAATTATACTTCAATAAAAAAAAAAATCAAACCAAGAAAAAGATGTTCCCAAGTCTAGTGTTATAATTTTAAGTCTTTTGCAAACTTTCACGAATTTTACTTTTTATTAATAAAGTGGTATGAAAGAATGCTTAGAATCCTATATTTATAACAAAACAAACTCCCCAAACTTGTATCACTCCAGCAACCTCCTGAGTCCTCATTCTTTTCACAGCTTAACTTTTTCGAGCTCTCACTTCATCTCATTTTCTCCTCAAGCCAGTGCAACCTAGCCCTGGCCTCTTGGGAAACTACCTACTCTCCCTGAGAAAGGTGAGAACGTGTCAAGTTCTGCTGTCTGACTTGAATATCTGCATCAAGTGACACTATTCTTGTTTCCCGAAAGTTGCTTTCCCTCTGGCTTCCATAAGGCCATCCTCAGTCTTCTGATCCCCTGTTCTTGTGTCCTCCCTTGTGCATTGGGGTTTCCTGGGACCCGGCCCTTAGTCCCCCTTGCACGCCTCATACTCTCTCATGCCTTCAACTTGAGTCTGTGCTTCTGATGACTCACAGGTGAACACTGTGAAGTGAAAGGCTCTGGAATCAAGACTATCAGGATTCAAATCCTGCCTACAGCACTTACCCAAATGGTGACCTTGGGTAACTTGGATAAGTAACTTGGATAAGTTACTTTAAGTGCTCTGTGCCTAGGATTTTTTCTTATCTGTAAAGTCGGGATGACACTAATACCTGTCTCGAAGATAGGCTTGTCACAAAGCACATTAAGCACTTATAATAGTGTCAGACACACCGTCCTTATTATTTCCAATTCTAACCTCTTTGCTAGCTCCAGAACTGTTACACTTCCCAGGATGGTACTCAGGCACCTCCAATCCAATGTGCTGAAAAATTAACAATTTTTCTTCCCCCTCAAGATCCACCTCACCTGCTTTTCCCATTTTGGTTAATGATCTCCCAACCCTCGTATTAGTCCAAGCCAAAAACAGAAGCGTCTTCCTTTTCCTTCTTTGTCAGCCCCTGAAGCTTGTCATTCAGACAGTTGTAACGTTCCTCAAATTAATTTCTTCCTCTCCACTTTCACTGATACAGCCTTACTTTATATCTTCTTTACTTCTCCCAGGAGTCATTCTTGATGTTCCTTTCTCTTTCAACCACTACTCTTGGGTGGTGGGTCCTATCATTGTGACACAATGACAGTTGTCAAATATTTTATTTCAGATTCTTATCATTTCTATCTAATGCAAGACAATTATAATAACCCTCTAACTGGTCTTTCTACTTTTTCCTTCTTGTTTCCTAGTTCCATATCCCATTCTTTCCTTCACAGTGTGCCCAGAGTCATCTTTCTAAATTCCAGTGTTGTATCACTTCTCTGCCCAAAGATACCATGTTGCTACTGGATAATTTCCAAGTTCCTGTGTAACATGAGGCCTGCCATTTTCCCATGCTGAACTCTCTATAAAGCCCCAAAAGCCTTTTTTTTTTTTTCCTCTCCAGATTTTTTGGCCATACAAGTCTCTCTGCTTGGAAATCTCTTTCCTCATGCCTTGTGCTCCCTCCGCCTCCAAATTCTGTCCTTCAGTCTCAGTGCACACGTTCCCTCCTCTGTCCAAGCAGCCCCCTTTGTACCTCAGTCGTAGCACTTGCTGCATTGCTGTGACTTGTTCACTTTTTCTTTACCCTGGACTATTGTCAGACCCTAAGGACCAGACATGGTTGTGTCTATTTTCATGTCTCCTATGCCTAGTATACAAGATTAAGGGAAATATATTTGGTGAGAGAATGAATGAAAGAGTAAGTGAAAAAGAAAGTCTTGAGAAAGCATGTACATCGAGAATCAATGTACACTTATTGGGTGGGGGTGATGGAATGTCTCTAGAACTCACTTAGTTCAATCAACTCAAGTGTGAAGTAAAATAATCTGGGAAGAGAGGTCACATAAGGCACCAGAGGTCCATTAGAAGCAGAGCACACAACTGGGGCTACACCCCCCCAGTTGATGAAGGTTCTATGATGAGAGAATAAGGGACATTAATTATCATTTGTTTGTGAACCAACACTTGTATGCAAAACAAACAAAACCTTACACATAGTAAATGTAATGAGAAATGACCAAGGGAGGAGATGTGAAGCATGCAGATAAGTTCATCTGTATTTGACTAACTGTATTGTGACGAATCGCAAGCATTTTGACAAGATTATAAACGTACTCAGTGTTTAATATTCCATTTCCCTGAACACTAATGAGATTGAACATCTTTTCATATATGTTATTGTTGATTAGACTTTTTTTTTCTTTTTGAAGTGACTTGGGTTGTCTTTTGACTTGTCGGAGATCTTTGTATATCTGCCTAATATCCTTTGTCAGTTATATGTACTGCAAATATCTTTTCTGGCTTGTGGCTTGTCTCCTCACTTCCTTCACTCTCATGATAAATAGTTGTTTACTTGTCTAGTCTTATCAAGTTAGTCTTTTATGAATTGTGTTTCTTGTTTGAGAAATCCTTTCTTATCCCAAAGTCATAAGAATTTTCTATTTTGTTTTTTGAAAGCACTAGATTTTTGCTTTTTACATTTAAGTCATAAATCCACAGGGATTTAATTATTGTGTATGGTGTGAACATTTTTAATAATATGGCTTGATCTCTGGTGAGGCTATTCCTCTAACCCCTTTTTGTTGTAGTTATTCAAGAATGTCATGGCTATTCTTGGCCCCTGTAATTCTAAATACAGTTTAGAATTGATTTGTAGAGTTTTACTAACACCCAGGTAGGGTTTTGTTTGATTACATTGAACCACAGATCAATTTGGAGACAATATTCTATCTATTTGTTTAGGTTTTCTTTAGATTTTTAATTTCTTCCAAAGTTTATAATTTTCTCCATAAGTATCTTGCATAGTTTTGCTGAAGGTATTTCTAGGTGTGTCATGTTTTTATGCAGTATATTCATAAATAGCATTATTTTTTATTTATTTAATTTTTTTTTTACTGATCTCACTACTTACATAGTCCTATGGTCCTATCAGATGCAAATACGACAGTATTTTTTTCCTTCTTTGAATCTCTCTCTTTTTTTTTGCCATGCTTGCTAAGATTTCCAGAAGGATCAAAAGTAAGATAGAAAAGGCATATATTGAGCAAAGGGGCATCTGGGTGGCTCAATAGATTAAGCATCTGACTCGATCTCAGCTCAGGTCTTGATCTCAGGGTTGTGAGTTCAAGCCCCCTGTTGGGCTTCATGCTGGGTGTGGATCCTGCCTGAAAAAGATACGTGTGTGTGTGTGTGTGTGTGTGTGTGTGTGTGTGTGTGTGTATACGTATATATGTATATGTGTATGTGTGTATATCTTTTATATAAAGATACACACACACACACACACACACACACACATACATGGACCAAAATATGCTCATGGACCTAAATCAAAAATAATAATAATAGAAAATATTTTGAACTGAATAATAAGAATAATACCAGAAGTTGTGAGGTGCGGCCATAGCAATATTTTTTTTAAGTTTATTTATTTATTTTGAGAGACACAGACAGCGCAAGTGGGGGGTAGGGCAGAGAGAGAGGGAGACAGAGAATCTCAAGCGGGCTCCCCAATGACAGTGCAAGCACCACGCGGGGGCTCAGACCCATGAAACTGAGATCATGACCTGAGCTGAAACCAAGAGTCAGACACTTAACTAACTGAGCCACCCAGATGCCCCAGCAATATTTTTTTTTTAAGTGTAGCCTTGAATACAGGTAATGGAAAAGAAGATAGAAAATTAATATGCTAGGCATCCATTTTTTTGGATTGATTTTTTTTATCATTCTGTTTTTTTTCCCTGTACCCACTTGTAAATTATGCCCTCATTTCTGCTCTTTGATTACCCCTAGAAATTAAAACATCTGAATTAATCAATATCTTTACTTTTTACTGAACAGTGCAAGAACCTTAGAACACTGCAGTTTTATTAACATTCCACTACCCCTACTTTAGCTATTATTGTCCTGTATTTTTTGATATATATTTAAATTTCAGAAGATGGCAGTGAGTTATGCCGATTCCTGTATCTCATATGCGAAGAGATTGCCTTCTGCCTATTGTGTATACTTGATGTCCTTTAGTGAGGGGTAGCTGGTGGCAACTGCTTGCAGTTTTCGTTTGTCTTTAAAATGTTTTTATTTAACCATCTTTCTTGAAGGATCTTTTCACCAAGTTTCATTTACTAGCTGACAGTTCTTTTCTCTCAACATATTTAAAATACTCTATTTTCTGATTTTCACTGTTACTGATAACAAGTCAGCTGTCATTGTAGCTGTTCTCTTTTCCTTAGACTGCTTTTAAGGCCCTTACCTTCTGCCCCCCTTTATTTGGGGTGTACTTTCAGTCTTTAGATTCCTTATGGGATACCCAGGTGTGGATATCTTTTTGTTTGTCCTGCTCAGAATTTGTAGAGCTGCTTTAATTGGGAATTCATTGGTTTGGAATGTGGATCTTTCAGTGTTTCTGCAGAGTTCTCAGTTCTTATTTCCACATACTATTTTAGTCCTGTTCTTCTCTTATTCTAGAACTCCAGTTAAACATATTTGTGTTCTCCAGTGTGTGACAACAATTATTTTCTGGTTAAAAATGTATTTCAATGCAGCACTATCAGATTTTTGCACTTTGGAAATCATGTAATGAACCCTATTGGGTTGCAAGAGTTGCTTGTTAATTGACTTCAAAATTAAAAAAATAAAAAAGCAGACCTGGCATTCTCTCATTTCAGTCCATGACTATGTTACCTTTCCCCAATGCATTCCCTGCTTTGGCATAGCCAACTCGAGTAAAATGAAAATTCTGCCTCTAATTTTGAGCATATTTTAAAATTTCTTTTTGGGTGATCTTACTCATACTCGTGAGCTTCAAATAGATCACCTTTTTCCTCTGCATTTGTTAAGAGGCAAACCCAAAGGATATCTTTATGTGAATTTCTATTCTTTTATGACATCCACTTAAACTTCCATCTTAGAAAGTTTACTCATTCCTACTTTTTGGGGAAAAAAAACCTATACTATAAATTGGTAAATAGTTCATAGTAATGATTAATACTTATGTTCTGCTTTATAGTTTACAAAGTGCTTTCACATCTATATTCTTATTTGTGCAACAGTAAAAAATGTGAAAAGGACTCAGAAGTAAATACTATTTCATTTTATTCTCAAATTTGTTTGAATCAAGAGAAGATAACTTGTTCAATTTATTTGACCCATAGGGTGCCCTTCACTCACTGTACTTTAATTTTTATGGATAATTAAAATGGAAAAGAAATCCTTTGTAATTCTGTGGTAATCTTAATTGCGTGCTTAATTATTATTGAACTCCTCATGGGTATTAAAACAAGGTTGTGGTATTGTCCAAGTTTTTCTAATCAAATGTTATAATTACTAACTCTTCACTTTCTGGAGCGTTGTCCAATTTGTTCTATAATTTTAGCAGGAACCAGACTGAGACCTATTTATATTTTTTTATTAGTTGCCACTGTTGTACGTATAAAGAGTAATTCTTTTTAAGTTATACTTTGAATTTAAAATTTGCCATCTCATGGTACTCCATTCAAAATAATTCAAAGTTAAAATACCCTTATTTGGAAAAATGTGATAAACTATATTATAAAGTGGTTCTAGGGGCTCCTGAGTGGCTCAGTCAGTTAAACCTCCAACTTCAGCTCAGGTCATGATCTTACGGTTCGTGGGTTCGAGCCCTGCGTCAGGCTGTGCTGACAGCTCAGAGCCTAGAACCTGCTTTGGATTTTGTGTCTCCCTCTCTCTCTCTACCCCCCTCCCCATTTGTGCTGTGTGTCTCTTTCTCTCAAAAATAAATAAACTTAAAAAAAAAAAGTGGTTCTAGCAGCTGTATTCTATAAAATACATTGGGGAGGCATGAATATGGCTAAGCTTTGTTATTTTAAGCAGTTTATACTAGAATTAAATATTGAGAGAGACACATTTAGTTTTTATGCAGTTGAAGCCATTTGTGTATGACTTTTTAATTTTATGGTACTGAGTTTTACTATTCAACATTAGGCAGATACTATCTCTAATCAGTGAAGATTCTAGTGTGCATTTTAGGGTAATATACACTTGACCCTTGAATAAGGAAGCAGTTAGGGACACAACCCCTCCCCCACACCATCCAGTTGAAATTCTACCTATCACTTTTGACTACCCAGAAACTTTATTAATGGCCTACTGGTGACGAAGCCTCACTGATAACGTAAATAGTCAATTAACACAAACTTTGTATGTCATATGTATTATATACTATATTCTTACAATAAAGGAAGCTAGAGAAAAAATGTTATTAAGAAAATCATAAGGAAGGGGGCGCCTGGGTGGCTCAGTCAGTTGGGTGTTCAACTGCGGCTCAGGTCATGGTCTTATGGTTCCAGGGTTCAGGCCCCGCATTGGGCTCTATGCTGACAGCTCATAGCCTAGGGCCTGCTTTGGATTCTGTGTCTCCCTCTCTGCCCCTCCCCCACTTGCGTGTGCACGTGCATGTGCACGCTCTCAAAGAAACATTAAAAAACAAACCATAAGGAAGAAAAAAATACACTTATAGGACTGTACTCTATTTCTTGAAAAGAATCTGTATATAAGTTTAATTCTGTATTGTTCAAAGGTCAACTGTATACGTATCGTTCTTTAGATGGTCCGACATTTGAATCCCCTTCCTTGAGAGTCTTCATGTGAAGAACAGCCCTTGCTGCCCCGACCTTCAGAGCCTGAAAGCCCAGATTCTCATTCTCCTAATTCCATTTTATTTAAGGCTCAGGACAGTAACTTGGGCTCAGCAGACAAATGCACTCACTTAAATTCTAATCTAAAGCTATTCCACAAAGAAGCAAGGAAAGAGAGTATCTTCAGTGGCAGTGGTGGCCAACATCTCGTTTCTCAGGCCACGAGTCTCAACAGCAGTGTCCAGTGGCAGCCACAGTCATTTAGTGATGATGTTCAGTAATGGCGAACTGTTGTCCTCAGTGGACTGGCTCTGTGGTAGGATTGATTTTCAATTGTGATTCCATCTGTATACTCACCCTCACTTATGCCTATTGCCCCAAACTGATTCTCCACCCTTCTTGGCAGTTCTAAGAGAAAGGATTCAATATTGTTTAATCAGTCTGTGAGAGTTTAGCTGCTTGTGGCTAAGCACCCTGACTGATAGCCCGCCAGTGGTTTTTTTCGTTTGTTGCTAATGTGTCTCTTTAATATCGTTCATTGTGGTTACTTGAAAATTTCCCCCTTCCCATTTATTCTATTAGTATCTTGGAGTAAGCGACTTAATGTTGCTAATACTTACTTCACAGAAGTGTTGCAGGAATTACATGAGATAATGTGAGTCAGCACTAATGTTGTTAAGCCCGTTTTTTCCATAACACTTACCCTCTTCCAGCAAACTATGTAATTCACTTAGTATATTGCTTATTATCTGTCTCCCCCACTTTCTAAGCTCCACAAGGTCAGGGAGCTTTATCTGCTTCTGCGTGCCTAGAACAATGCTTGGCACATAGGAGGCACCCAATCAATATTTGTTGAATCAATAAATGAATTTGGAGTTACCATACTTGGTTTGTGAAGAGGCCTGTGCCCCCAACTACTCAAAGAAAATAAAATCAGTTATGAGTCCCAACATCTCCCACCGGCTCCAAACATCTGTCACCCATTACCCATCCTTTGTCACCTCTGTTTCATCTCAGAGAAGGCTCTCCTCTTTTCAGAAGCTAACCTTCCAATTGTGTCCTCGATTCTTTTCCTTCCCACTTCTTCCAGGATAACCACACCATTGATTATTCCCTCATTCTTTTTTTTCCTTTTGAGTTTATTTATTTAGAGAGAAAGAGAGAGAGAGAGAATGCAAGTGGGGGAGGGGCAGAGGGAGAGAGAGAGAGAGAGAGAGAGAGAGAGAGAGAGAATCCCATGCAGGCTCCACACTGTCAGTACAGAGGCAAATGTGGGGCTTAACACCACGAAATCATGACCTGAGCTGAAATCAAGGGTCTGACACTTAACCGACTGAGCCACCCAGGCGCCCCTCCCCTCATTCTTTTCATGTGTTTCTCCCTACTCTCTCCTATCCTGTAGCTTATAATTGACTAAATCTCAGCTTAGTCTCTTTTTAAGGAGGGAGCTAACAAACTTAATTTTACCTTGAAAATCCTTCAATCTGGCACCCCATCTCTGCTTTATTGCCAAATGTCTTGAGAGAGTAGAAACTATTACTGTCCTCTTTTTCTAAATCCTTAATTATATCTCTGTCTCTCACGACTGCTTTTCTATCTACTCCACTACCAGAATCATTCTGGCAAAGGCTTTTTTGTGATGTAATTGCCAGATTTGGTGATCATTATTCAGCCTTCACCCTCTTTAATTTCTCTATGGATTTGACTTTTCTTTCTTCAATTTAACAAATTTATTGAACATACACTAAATTCTCTGCATTCTACTAGGCAGTGAGGATATAAAATCTTCGTAAAAGTCATGTGCAACAAATAATATAGTATCACAATTGCTATAAGGAATTATGTACAACATTCCTTAGGACCATGGAAAAGCAGTTTTACTGAGCCAAGAGGAGGAAAGGTATAAAAGAAAGTAAGATGACATATTATCAGATAATAAAGGGATATACAATAAGGAACAAAGAGAGTGACATTGCCAACAGCACAGAATAGATGCAAGTACTTGATATTTTTAAAAATCGGTAATTTGTCTAATATGGCAAAAGTGGGAGTGTATTAAACCAGATAAGGAGGTATTAGAATAGACAAGATATGATGGAGTCTGTGCTAGAACAGTGGAGACAGGGATGTGGAGAGGGACTGTAGAAGTGGAGTTGTTGGAGAAATATTTCAGAAATGGAATCAAGATTCTGTGCCTTATTTGTTAGTGAGTGAAGGTAGAGGCATGGTGGATTGAGATGTGTTTTGGACACAAAGTGTTTGATGTTATGGAACACCCGTATAATGCAGTTCAGTAAGCAGCTGCATATATGGATCCAGAGGCGAAGCGTGTGGTCAAGGTTGCAGATAAAAATCTAAGGTGGAGATTGAAGCCATGAGAAAGACAAGAGAAGGTAAAGATACAGTTTTGAAACTAGAGAGGATGGAAGTTTAAGGGAGTCATATTTGAAGAACTCTATCTCTGAGAAGTAGAAAAACTAAGTTGGCTGCTTTGGGTGAGGGTTGCTTTAGAAGTGGTAAAATTTTGGAACAATAATTGTGTGCCTACAGTATTATTTTCTTTGGTCAGTTTCCTAGTCTTTGTCATTAGTCATTCTAAGTCTCCCAGCTCTTCATTTGTCAGTAGCATTGCTTCTTCTGCAGCATCATTCACCCTTAAAAAAATTTTTTTTTAATCTTTTTTTTTTTTTAATTTATTTTTTATTTTTTATTTTTTTTTTCAACGTTTATTTATTTTTGGGACAGAGAGAGACAGAGCATGAACGGGGGAGGGGCAAAGAGAGAGGGAGACACAGAATCGGAAGCAGGCTCCAGGCTCTGGGCCATCATCAGCCCAGAGCCCGACGCGGGGCTCGAACTCACGGACCGCGAGATCGTGACCTGGCTGAAGTCGGACGCTTAACCGACTGCGCCACCCAGGCGCCCCATTTTTAATCTTTATTTATTTTTGAGAGAGAGCGACAGCGTGTGAGCAGGGCAGGAGCAGAGAGAGAGGGAGACATAGAATCTGAAACAGGCTCCAGGCTCTGAGCTGTCAGCACAGAGCCTGATGCAGGGCTCGAACTCACGAACTGTGAGATCATGACCTGAGCCGAAGTCAGACACTCAACCAGTGTCTGAGCCACCCAGGCACCCTTTTGATATCTCACCTTTAAAAAAAATTTTTCCGGGGCATCTGGGTAAGCATCCAACTCTTGATTTCCATTCAATCATGATCTCACGTTGAGGATTGAGCACTGTGGTGGCCCGTGCACTGACAGTGCGGAGCCTGCTTAGGATTCTCTTTCCCTCTCTCTGTCTGCCCTTCCTTTGTGTGCACATGCACATACATGCTTGCTCGCTCTCTCTCTCTCTCTTTCTCTCTCTTTCTCTCTCAAAATAAATAAACATTAAAAATGTTTTTTGATTATTACTTTGAGTTGTGTTATGCATTGTGTTGACAGATGTATGTCACATCAGCAAAAGACCAACAGAATAAAGGTGGTGATGTGATAGGGATAATTCTAGGGTTCGAAGATACATTTGTGCATTCAAAATCCAGACAATAAATAAACATGTCAGATGATGAAAAATATAATGGAGAAAAATAAAGCAAAGTAAGAGGAAAGTGGAAAAACTGAGCAGGGACCTGAAAAAGAGAGAGACCAATCATGTGAATATCCAGGGAAAGAACATTCCAAGAAAAGGGAACAGTACATGCAGAGACCCTGAGGCAGGATTGTCCTCTGGTGAATTCTGGAATAGCAAAGAAGCCAGTGAGGCTGGAGTTAATGAGCATCGGCACAGGACTAGATGAATACAGAAGTTTATGGAGGCGAGTGGGGGTACAGATCATTCTAGGATCTGAGGGGGAGGATAATTCTCAACCAATTAGATTCAAACATCCTCATTTTGTAATAGTAATTTTGTAATTCCACTTTACTGAAGTATAATTCACATATGATATGTAACTTTCTTAAACATTTTAAAATATAACTTGAGTACCCTAAGTAAAGGAAAGGTATTTATTACCTGATTAATGTGCAAATTAAACATGTATGAACAGCATGTTTTTAATATGTAAATAATCAGGCAGAACAATACAGGAAGACAAAAATGCCTTGTAACACTACCTAGGGGAACCATACTTACTTTCTGAGAACAACTGGTAATGAGCCTTTACACCTTTTATTAGGCTTTTACTCTGAGTGGAGAAGCTACCTGAGGGTTTAGAGCAGGAGTAACATAATCTAATATTTTTTAAAAATCTCACAGCTCCTGCATGGAGTGAGGCTGTGAGTGTACAAGGGTAGAAGCAGGGAGCCCATTTCAGAGACTATTGCAATAATCCAGGTGCGAGTTGATAAATTGGGTTGTGAGATGTCCATGAAAGAGGACTTAAGTTGTTGAACTCTAGATGTGTGTAGAAGATAGAGGATCTGCTGATGAATTGGAGGTACAATGTAAAAGAAAGAGGAATCAAGGATAACTCCAGGAGTTTTTTCGTGAGCAGATGTAAGGCTGGAAGAAGTCATTGGGAAGGGGTGACCAGAAGTTCACTTTTGGATATATCAAGTTTGAGATGTCCATTAGGCATCCTGGGAGAAAAGATGTTGAGTTAAAGGTCAGATACACAAGTCTTTAGAGTTCAGAGGAGAGGTCCAGACTAGAGATGCCAATTTGGGAATTACGGTATTTGTAAGTGTTGGGGTTACACAAAATAGAGATCCCCAGTGATTCTCCGGTGGACGTGAGATTTTTGTGTTTGTTAAAGCTAGGGGATGAATTTAAGATGGTTGAAACATTGGCATAGAGTGTAAGATTTAGATTTAGAATGTTAGGGTCCTGCCACTTCTTCAGTCCTGAACCATGTGCCATCTCGGTATAGCTAATAAGGTTTGGTGAATAAAGAAGGAGTTATCCTGAATTTGGAACTGGAGGTTTTGAGTCCATAAAAAAAGAGGAGTTGGACTCTCTTAATTTAAGGCTTTGAGTAGCTTATTAGCTTATTTAGAAAAGTTTTTAATATGTTCAGATGAGACAAAGTCAGTATTTTGAAAGGAAAAAAATTTTGTTATGCATTCTAACTTCTATACCTATATATACATTACTTCTATTAGTCCTTGATTATTAGAAATATTAATCATATGGTACTCGTGTAATAATCATAAAATTACTGTTAAGCTGGCTAGTATGATCTTAATGTAGTTTCTAAAATAAAATTTTCATCTGTCAGATCTTTAACGTTCATTTGGTTTTCTTCTAGGAAGATTTGGAGACCGGAGTTCACCTTGACCCTGCAGTCAAAGAGGTTCAGTATAATCCTACCTATGAGACCATGTTTGCTCCTGAGGTGAGAAAACATTATATTTAAGATTCTGCCTTAAAAAAAAAAAAAAAAAAAGATTCTGCCTTTTGCTAATGCATTTGAATTATACATAGGTAGATAAACAGTGAGTTTTTTGGAGTTTTCTCACAAGAATATACATTTAAACTTTCAAAAAACATGTCTTGTTATGTGTCAATTATATCTCAATTTTTTAAAAAAGAAATTGTACCTTTAAAAATGTGCTAATGTTTGCCTACCAACATACAACTATCTGATAGAATGGAACTCTGTCTTTTGAAAAAAGACATTTTAAAATGTTTGGTTCTTAGATGTGAACATAGTTAACATCTTCCTCAGTATTGTTAAGGGAGTATTATAAATTAACCATAAAGGAAAAAGAACTTGTTTTATTAGCATCATCGGTGCGGAGTGTATTATGAAACATCTGGTTACAAATGCTCCTGTGATGAATGCAAAAAAGGGGTGCCGTGCTAATGTGTTCACTGCTCAGAAGTAGTCACAGGGTGTATTGCTTGCTCTGTGTGAGACATCTTATGATGGTGGTGGTGGTGATGATGATTAATGCTGATGGAAGCACAAAGAAGATGAGGGGGGAAAAGGCAAAAAAAGGAAAAGAAAAGAAAAGAAAAAAGAAAAGAAAAGAAAAGAGGGAGGGAGGGAGGGAGGGAGGGAGGAAGGAAGGAAGGAAGGAAGGAAGGAAAACAGTGAAAACTGTCCATTTAGGAAAGTCTTTGTAGAAAAATGAAGTTTATAGCTATTTTGTTTTCAAAAAGGGAAAGAATGCTTGGCTGAGAAAATGGAGATGCCAGAAAATGGTCATTATAAAACAAAAAAGTAAGCCTTCGGTAGCAGGATCTGTAAGAAGCGCTTTAAAATGGGGGTAAGGAGCCATATTTTATTGCAGCTGAATGAAGAAAGAGGTACTTTTTAATACTTTTTGGTTTTGAGCACACGGTCATTGTCCTTTTTTTGATAAAGCAGTCATAAAGCTGTTTTATATAATCTGCCTGCTCAGGTTTCTGTAGTCACTTGAAATACGGCGAGTGAAAAATGTAGCACAGCTGATGATGTCAGTGCTAGCATTTAGACATCCGTGTAGCGGTTCTCCGGCTGTCCAGTTAGCAGAAATCCCATGCTCATATTCTTAGACTGCAGCACATTTTAAATTTTATTATATTATTTCTTAAGTCCTTCTAGCCTGTTGAACCTATAGACTGTTTCATATCCCTTGGCACCACTTTAGCTGGCACAGTGAAGAAAGGTTGTACGTTACATATATGCTTCATGATTTTTTTAAATGAAAAGTGCTTCAATAAAATAGGGCCACTAAATTCAGGAAATGAGAAAGTTTGGAAGTAGTGTGGTGTGTGTGTGTGTGTGTGTGTGTGTGTGTGCGCGCGCGCACGCGTGCGTGTGACCTTCCTATGTCAGTGCATTTTATATGAAGTCTCTTTCTCTTAAATGTTTAGGTCCTGTGCATAACTAATACATTGCTGTGTGATTACTGTTTTCAAAATTTAAAAGATGAAGTTGTTTTTTTTTTGGTGATATTGATGAGGCATTAGGCGTATCATTGTCTTTGTGAGATTACCAATCCTTTAATGATCTGTTCTTTTTTTTTCTTGTTTTAGGGAGCCTCCCATTCAATATATAAATTAGTTTATGTTACAAACACTGATGCTTGTCACCAATTTGAGAAAGGAGTGATGAGAGGGAAAAGTGAAGAAAAATTACAATTTTTCCTGGTTGCCAAATGAATTGTCTGTTACATAATAGATAATTAACTTAGAATTTTATGACTGGGATCTGTGTAATTTGCAAAGTATGGAAAGGTGTCACCAGGAACTTTGCTGGATGAAATTCAAGTTCCCATATTTTGAGAATCCATTGTTAGAAACAAGATATAACCCCTCTCCTCAAGCTACTGTTTACCAGAGAGGATATGCTTTGTGTTATTTTAAAAGATAGAGTGCTCGCTTCAGCAGCACATACACTAAAACGATAGAGAGCACATTGTTTCCTAGAATGCCTAAAGTCCTGTTCAGGTTAAAGGAGAGATTGTGTCTGGTTGTAAAGATAAGAAAAAGTTTCATGGAGAAAGTAGTATTTAAAATAATAAATGGCTGGAGCACCTGGGTGGCTCAGTCGGTTAAGCGTCCGAACTTCAGCTCGGTTCCATGAGTCCTAGCCCTACGTCGGGCATTGTGCCGACAGCTCAAAGCGTGGAGCCTGCTTCAGATTCAGTGTCTCCCTCTCTCTCTGCCCCTCCCCTGCTTACACTCTGTCTCTCTCTCAAAAATAAAATAAAAACGTAAAAAAAACATAAACAGTAAATGGCAAGATTTCATTCTTTTTGATCACCAAGTAGTATTCCATTTTATATACCGCATCTTCTTTATCCATTCATCAGTCGATGGATGTTTGTGTGTTTACCATAGTTTGGCTATTGTTGAGAGGTGCCACTATAAACACTGGGGTGCATGTACCCCTTGAAATCAGCATTTGCAACAAAGTGGATAGAACTAGAGTGTGTTATGCTAAGCAAAATAAGTCAGTCAGAGAAAGACAAATCTATGAATTCACTCATGTAGAATTTAAGAAACACAACAGATGAACATAGGGGAAGGGAAGGAAAAATAACATAACAGAGGGAGGGAAACCATAGGAGCCTCTTAAATACAGAGAGAACAAACTGAGGGTTGGTGGGTGGGGGGATGGGCTAAATGGGCATTAAGGAGGGCACTTGTTGGGATGAGCACTAGGTATTATATGTAAGTGATGAATGTCTAAATTCTACTCCTGAAACCAGTACTACACTGTATGTTAATTAACTTGAACTTAAATAAATAAATTTAAAAGTAAATTAATTAAAAAAAAAAAAAACACTTGAATTTAAAATAAACAGTAAAGTCCCAGTTAAGAACATGAGATTTGGGGTTAAATGTACTGCTTATTAGCTTTGGTGTGACCCTGGGTTACCTTAGTTTTCTCAAGGGTAAAATGAAGATAATTTCTACTTTACCAAGTTATATGGATACACACACTAATGTGTGATATGCCTAGGAAACTCTGGCACAGAGTAAGCATTTAATAAGTAGCAGCCCTTACTGTTATTTATGTTACTATTACTGGCATTGATGGCTAGAAAGGCTTTTATGAGGAAAGATTCCAGGCAGAAGAGAGTAGCATTAGCCAAATTATAAAAGATTTAAAGAACAGGAAGGAATACTTTAGTCATTGTCAGTTGGAGAGAACAGAGAGGTAAGATTAGAGTGATAGTTTGCATGGTGTTGCACAGGGTTCTGGCCAATGTAAACAGTTTGGTCTTGATTTAATAGATGATACATAGATTTTTAAAGTTCTTATTAAAGCGGCATAATTAAAGCTGAATTTTTAGGAAGGTTAATTTGGTAAGGATTTGCATGATGGAAAAGAGTGGTCATAGAAATAAAAGTACCATTTCTTACTGTATCCTGCATCCCTGAGAGATTTATATAGTTGTATACCTCATCTCCTTTAGTCTTTACAATAACCCATGTTATTATTAGTACTCTAATCCCTATTTTATAGGGAGGAAACCAAGTCTCAGGGTTTACTGTCAGCAGGTAATGTATTTGGGGATGTGAGTTCACATCACTCTTCACAATTGCTCTGTGGCTGGAAGACCTGTTTGTAGACCGTTGCAGAGTTTGCACATTATACCCCTACATCTTGGACTTTGCTAGTTCAGTAAATTAACTGAATTGACTACTTTATTTTATAAAATACTATTTTTCCCTCCCAACCGAGGACTTTTCCTAAGTGGTCTAACCTAGTATCCGGATAAGCTTTCTCAAATTATAGATAGAACTTGAAGATATAATAGCCATTGCTTTAGTCTACTGATTTTCTTCATTTCACTCAATCCTTTTTGGATCTACTTAGAGAAAAATGTACTTGTTAGCTTTCCTAGACTCATGTAAAACCTGTAAGTTTCAGGGAGATTTTCAGATTTAAAATAATAGTACTTTTAGGAATAGAAAAACATCAAAGTTAAACGGAAAAAAAAGTTCCTAGTTTATATTAGAAATCTGGCCATAAGGGCTGCTATAAATATTAATGTTGGAATGAACTTTAGAAGACAGTTCAGCTCTTTTATTTCATAGATGAGGAAACTGAGGCCCAAGGTCATAGAACCCATACTAGTAAAAGATCTTGTTTTAGTAATAAACTCTGCTTATGTCTTACATGATTGAGGTATTCTCCCAATAAAAATGAATTGTGGTGATCTTTTCCAAATTTGTGGAAAATAATTAAGTTAATCAACAGGATCTTCTCACCTTAAAGTTTGTTTCTAAATGTTTAACCATTGATGGCTACAGTAAACATTAATGAAAAACTTACCAGAAATCTAAGTATAATATGATTATTACTGGTTCAATAACTTGGGGGGGTGTTCTATATGTGAATTTATGATGATGATTTCACAGTTTTTCTGACTGTGACTTAGTGTAAATTTTCTTAATACCTGTGATGTTATGCTATACTGCTAAGACACTGACCCTCAAGTACTGTACCTCCTGAAGACTTTGGAGAACCACTGCCTTACGATACACAGATTTCTTAGATTTATCTACCCGCGTCTTAACGAATTAAAAATGCTTTTCTCCTACTTTCTAAATAAATCACTACTTCACTCAGGTGAAACATATAAGCATACTTAGGAACATCCTGAGATGTAGTGATCTGAATTATGAATTAATACTTAAATGTGTATATTTTATATGGGAGATTAAGATTATAACTGACTGTGGTGTACTTCAGTATGGTCTTAGCTAAAAACCGCTAAATACTCATACCTAATTAAATTTGTATTTTTAAAATCCCTTGAATACAAATTTAGTTAAACGTAATTGCCAGAAGTTAAAAAGAATATTTGGAAGTCAGTTTTGTGTGTTTTTTATGTGCTTTTTGATTTTTTTATTTTTTGGAAGATATTTTTATTTTAAGTATTCTCTGCAACCACCATGGGGCTCAAACTCACAACCCCAAGATCAAGAGTCACATGGTCCACCAACTGAGCCAAGTGCTCCTATACTTTGTTTTGTTTTTTAATGGTTAACCCAGAATTAATAGAAATGCATATTCACAGAGACCAGGAACATCTGGGACACATAATTTTTAAGGAATTGAGAAGAGCTGACTTCTGCTGAATAACATTTCTCTTCTTTTCTTTGTTGGCATTTATTTAATATCTTTAAGGTCAGTTCCAGTAGCTGCTGTTAACCAGGCAGTTGGGGTGAGCCAGAAGTAGATAGATCCTCCCCCAACCCAGCTTCCTATAGCATTAGAAGATTTTTTTGTTGTCTCCAGCTTAAACATCTATAAAACATAGCACATTAAAATTTTTAGACTGCTTTAGAAATAGCACCAATATAAGATACACGTAGCTGTAATCTGTGGATCTGTATTCATATAGAAATCAAAGTTCCTTAACACTGAGAATTTTTCTTTAAAAAAATAGAGCTGATTTGATATATATGGCCAGTAGAAGAATTGTTCTTTTTTTTTTTCGTAAAATCTTAATAAAATAAGACTATGGAAATTGTATTTTCCTTTTTCAAATGGAAATTATAAATATAATGGTTAGCTTATTATATGAGTAACAAGATCAATGGAGATATTTATCATTTTAGATCCCCCCCTCCCCCCAGAAATATCAGATACTGCTTTGTGTGTGATAGCTGACTATATTAGGTAGAACATCTAGGAAACTTAAATCACTTTATTATCCTTACTCTTATGGATGTTTCTTGTTTTTGTAATAAATTTCGTGACAAAGTTACTATAACTGGCAGCATTCAGTAGTCTAGATTTTTTTTCTCCCTTATGTTTCTACCCATTAGTAAGGAGGAACTAATATGGGCTGTGAAATCTTGCACTCTCCTTTATTATAAATTCAGAATGAATAGTAATAAAAGTTTTGTATGTAAATCAAATATTTTTAAATTGAATCACTTTAAACATAGAAATGGAAGCTATCAATATAAAAGAGTATTGTAGTAATGCATTTTCTTCTAAAGCAGAAAAAAAACATAAAGCAAATGTAACATCATTTAAATTCAGATTTTTGTGCATAGTATAATATTGATATCTAGAGAAGGCAGCATTCTCCTTAAGAGAAGACCAATAACTTATATTTATGGCTCTGGAAATATATCACAGGAATGGTGGTTTCTAATGGTAGTGACTTAAGGTGTTCTGACACTGAAATACTTTATCATGAAGACCTTCCAGACTTTAAATAAGAATATCTTGTCTAACCCCACTATTTCCAAAGTGGGAAGTTCATTTCATTGTTTATTTTAAAACAAACAAAAAAATACAGAGTTGGATTTTTCCATTACCATTAAATAAATATTATTAAATTAATAGTGCTTGACATAATCTGATACTTTTTTTACCATTTTTTTAAAAGTTAGTATGATTGTACATTTAAGGAATGTTATGATACAATAGAATCCTAGACTAGAGTTTGTTCTAACCTTGGTTCTACCAATTAATAATAAAACTATTGACTCTGGGGCAGATAAAATATATCATCTTTAGCCTTTTTTCTTCATTTCTAACATGAGAAGGAGAATACCTCTCTAACTTTCCAGGATCTTTGTACAAATCAAATTAAATAACATTTGGAAACCATTACGGAAACTCAAAGCATTATAAACAGATGATAATGTACTATTTTGTGTAAGACTTTCATAGTGTGACTTCTCAGAGTAATTTTATTTCATTTGCAATATCTTTTTCTAGGGATTTCTTCAAGCATTTTACTTTTATTGTCTTTTTCCTATTCTCTGACCCCAGTGGGGTTCTGATTAATCTTTCACTTCATTAATGCTTTCAGTATGTCATGCATGATGGTAAGTATTGAGGATTTTAAGTCTCTACCTTTGAAGAACTCATAATCTAGTAGAGAAGAAACATGTATTTTTAAAATTACATCATGGTACCATTATTGATATACCAAAAATCATCTTTATAAATTAAAAAAAAAAGTCACCCCAAATCCCCCAAATCGTTGGACAAAAATATAGTAACTCAGTAATCAAGAGCAGCATTGTCCAATAGAACTTCCTGCAATAGGGGCGCCTGGGTGGCGCAGTCGGTTAAGTGTCCGACTTCAGCCAGGTCACGATCTCGCGGTCCGTGAGTTCGAGCCCCGCTACGGGCTCTGGGCTGACGGCTCAGAGCCTGGAGCCTGTTTCCGATTCTGTGTCTCCCTCTCTCTCTGCCCCTCCCCCATTCATGCTCTGTCTCTCTCTGTCCCAAAAATAAATAAACGTTGAGAACTTCCTGCAATGAAGGAAATGTAGTAGCCAATAACCACATGTGACCGTTGAGCACATGAAGTCTGGCTAGTGTGACCGAGGAACTGAATATTTTATTTTAAGTAATTTAAATTTAAATAGCCATTCAGAGACTTGGGTGAGCTGGGTTCCTCTCCTTCTATCCTAGGGGCTGGGCTGACAAACAGTGCTCATCAGCCATTGCCCAACTGCGCTGAACCATGTGTGGGGAGCATGTTCCCAAGTAGGTTACTTAGCCCCTAATGATTTAGAATTGAAAATATATTGTACAATAATTCTGGTATTCTGGCTTTATATACTTAGGATTTAAGTTTGATTTTTTTTTCTTATAACATTGCAGTTTGGACCAGAAAATCCCTTTAGGACACAGCAAATGGCTGCCCCTAGAAATATGCTTTCTGGATATGCTGAACCAGCTCATATCAATGACTTTATGTTTGAACAGCAAAGAAGAACTTTTGCCACCTATGGTAAGGAGATAAGATTTACAGTTTCCAGTTTGACACATTTTTGGGTGTGTGATTATCTGTTTTATCTTCTTGCTTTTTAAATTTAATAACCTAGATTCCTTTTCCAAAAGGTGCATTTTCTTAAACACATCTATAAGTATTTATACAAGTGTGAAGTTAAACTAATATTTTTAGCTGTCATTCTAAATCTGCTGTGATTTCTGAGTACTAGAAATACTCTGTGGTCTTGAAAACAGAATGTTCTCTGTTGTAGTTGATAATGAACACTTGTTATTGAATGTCCATTATATGCAGGTCACTGCTGAAGTTGGTAAATGACCAGATAGTGTTGAATTTACTTTTATTTTTAATTCCAGTATAATTAACCCACATTGTTATATTAGTTTCAGATGTACACTATAGTGATTCAGTAATCCTATACACTGCTCAGTGCTCATCATGATCAGTGTTCTCTTAATCTCCTTCACCTATTTCACCATCCCCCCACTCACCTCCCTTCTGGTAACCATCAGTCTGTTCTTCATAGTTGAGTCTTTTTTTGCTTTGTCTCTTTTTCTTTGTTCGTTTGTTTTATTTCTTAAGTTGCACATATGAGTGATCATATAGTATTTTTCTTTCTCTGACTGACCTATTTCACTTTGACTTTATACCCACTAGATCCATCCATGTTGTTGCACATGGTAAAATTTCATTCTTTTTTGTGGCTGAGTAATATTCTTGTATATATCTTGTATATATCTTTCAGATCTTTATCCATTCAACTATCGATGGACACTTGGATTTTTTCCATAACTTGCCTGTTGTAAATAATGCTGCAGTAAAATAGAGCTACATAAATCTTGAATTAGTGTTTTCCTATTCTTTGGGTAAATATCCAGTAGTAGAATCACTGGATCATATGATATTTCTATTTTTAATTTTTTGAGGAACCTCCATACTGTTTTCCACAGTGGCTGTACCAGTTTGCATTCCCACCAACAGTGCACGATGGTTCCTTTTTTCCACATCCTCGCCAACACCTGTTGTTTCTTGAGGTTTTGATTTTAGCCATTCTAACAAGCGTGAGGTGATACCTCATTGTGGTTTTGATTTACAGTTCCCTGATGATCAGAGATGTTGAGCATGTCTTCAAGCGTCTGTTGACCATCTGGATGTCTTTGGAGAAATGTCTATTCATGTCTTTTGCTCATTTTTCATCAGATTATTTGTTTTCTTGGTACATTCTGTATATCTTGTTATTAACCGACTGACTTTATTCTGTTTCTCACATCTTCTCTCTGAAATGTTTTCTCTTATTTACTGAAGGACATCAGGAAATAGAATGGCCACAGATTCATTGTGTAAAATAATTATATCTGATCTGTCAGTGGTAGGATTTAATAAAGTTAACATGCATACAAGGTCAGGAATCTCCTCTAAAAGAAGATGGTCTTTATAATGTCCCTGTTGATAGTTCCACAGATTATAGTTCCTAGTCACTTATATCAGATTTGCTAGTATTCGGTGGTACCTTTCCTTTCTCTTTCTGTAATCCTCATCTGTGTCTTTATGATGTTGTAATTGTTATCTTCTTTATGAATTAGTTTCTTGTGCTAATGTTTCTTTTCCAAAAAGTAATTGACAAAGAAAACTTTGAATTTTACAACAAACTTAATAATCACGTCTTTAGACATCAACACATTCTCTTTTTTTTCTTTCTTTGCAGTTAGAATTCTAATTCCTCCTTTTATTTCTTACAGAATTTGTTTTAAGTTCTGAACAAATTTTTCTGTCCTATCTACCATTAACTTCCATTATTATAAGATAGGATTAAAGAAGGTTAAGGGGAGCCTGGGTGGCTCAGTCAGTTAAGTGTCTGATTCTTGATTTCGGCTCAGGTCATGATCTCACGGTTCGTGGGTTCAAGCCCTCCATCGGGCTCTGTGCTGACAGTTTGGAGCCTGCTTGGGATTCTCTCTCTCTTCTCCTTCTCTCTCTCAAAATAAATAAATAAACTTCAATAAAACTTAAAAAAAAAACATTTTTAAAGGTTAAGAAAACAGTATCACGTGAAATACTATGTATTCAGTGATGGTTGTTTTTTTTTTTTAATTTTTTTTTTCAACGTTTATTTATTTTTGGGACAGAGAGAGACAGAGCATGAACGGGGGAGGGGCAGAGAGAGAGGGAGACACAGAATCGGAAACAGGCTCCAGGCTCTGAGCCATCAGCCCAGAGCCTGACGCGGGGCTCGAACTCACGGACCGCGAGATCGTGACCTGGCTGAAGTCGGACGCTTTACCGACTGCGCCACCCAGGCGCCCCTCAGTGATGGTTTTTAACAAAAGTTATTTTCATAAAAAAAGAATATAAAGAAATTTTAAAACTTTTAGGAAAGACAGAAGAAAAAGGTTACCTATAACCTCACTAAACTAAAATATCTACTGTTAGCATTATGATCTTTATCCCTCCAAGTTACTCTATACTGTAATTATTCTATAGTGAAAAATTTGCATCTCACCTTCTCATTCAGTGTTCTACCATCAGCATTTCCCAGTGTTAATTTATAATCCCAGTTTGTCATTTTTAAGACCTAGGTATTATCCATTGATGCGCTATATCATAATTTACATAATTTATTGTAATGTTGGAAAGTTACTTTTTTCTAATTTTTAGGGAGTGATGCAAACTGATTCACTGTGTATTAGTTTAGAGTTGTAGTAAAGATAGTATTTATCACAATACATTCTCAGAAACTGGTTTTGAAGAGATTGTCATGTGTTAGGTTATATTTCATCATGACAAGGTTATAATTAACAGTGTTCAAAAACTTAGACTGTATACTTCTGAAATCACCTAGAAGAGTTGGACTCTTCCAGTCCAATAAAATGGTTATAAATGCATTTGTACCCATAAAGGATCCCCTGTAAATATGAAGTATATGTGTGTATGTGTGTATAGCACATAAAAATCAATTTTATTACATCATGAATTTATTATTATATTCTAGCCTGTATGAAACAGACTTTTAAACACTTTGCTTGTTTTCTTTAGGGAGGACTTAAGCAATAATTTAGATAGCTAAAACTACTTTAAAACAAAACAGAAAAGAAAATGTCCAATTAAGCTTATACTGATACCTATTTTCTTTCTTAAATTATCCTATAGTAAGATTATTTATTTATTTATTTATTTATGTTTATTTATTTTTGAGAGAGAGACAGTGCGAACAGGAGAGGGGCAGAGAGAGGGAGACACAGAATCTGAAGCAGGTTCTAGGCTCTGAACTGTCATCACAGAGCCCAATGTGGGGCTTGAACTCAGAAACCGGGAGATCATGACCTGAGCCTAAGTCAGACACTTAACCAACTGAGCAACCCAGGCTGCCCCTATAGTAAAAACATTTAAGGGGCGCCTGGGTGGCGCAGTCGGTTAAGCGTCCGACTTCAGCCAGGTCACGATCTCGCGGTCCGTGAGTTCGAGCCCCGCGTCGGGCTCTGGGCTGATGGCTCAGAGCCTGGAGCCTGTTTCTGATTCTGTGTCTCCCTCTCTCTCTGCCCCTCGCCCGTTCATGCTCTGTCTCTCTCTGTCCCAAAAATAAATAAACGTTGAAAAAAAAAAAAATTTAAAAAAAAAAAAAAAACATTTAAAACTAAGTTGGCTTAGATCTGGGTTCAAAAATGGACTTGGGGCTATCCTATATTAGGCAGCCTGGAATAAATGAAGTAGCCGATTGCTAAACAAATTATGGTCTGTCTCCTTTGTGATAATCTTAGAACCAAGGACAGTTTGCTTGAACTTAAATTAATAAACAAGTTAAACAGCCTCAGGTTTAGCAATTTCTCTTTTCTTTACCCCTAAGTATTCAGCAAGTATAGCTTCTGTTAACTTAAAAGTCTTCTTATTTTCTCATCAAAAGATCTCGTCTAATTTCAGATCGTAATTCCTATCTGTTCTCTCTCACCCTTCTACATGGAATGTAAGGCTAGGAGACCTTTCTGTTACCTTCCCTCATTTGCAAAGTACCAGGGAGCAGATCCTTGCACACCTTGTACTAGTGTTATTTCTGAGACATAAAGGAGATGGCACGTGACTTCAGTTTTACGTGTCTCAAATATATCACTGTACAACCTGCTGGGCTAGAGAACAACCATTGATCCTACTTCTCTTCCCATTTTTAAATGGTTGTAGCAATGTTATAATCTAAGTGTATTCTTCCTGGAAGATTTCTATTGTACTCTACATTTTATTTATCACAAGACCCGCCTGTAGAGTCCGTATCAGTGAAGATAGGCTGTTACTTTAGCTTCTGTTTATGGTATTTCTCCTGATTTCATCTCTCAGTGGTTTGTGTGAATTCTTTTGTCTTATTTTCCTCCCTTTTCCTTCCAGGTTCTTGGCCTGTTCCCTGGCTAGTCTTAACTTGGGGCTTCTCAGTGAGGTTTCAGACTTCTTTTGGTCCTCCTGTTCCCCAGAATTTCCTCCACATCAGTCTGTGGAAGTGGAAAATAGAATTTAAAATAAACACCTTTAGTTTTACCAGTCATTATTTTTTTAACTTTTTTTTTAATGTTTATTTATTTTTGAGAGAGAGAGATAAGAGTGCAAGCAGAGGAGGGGCAGAGAGAGAGAGGGAGACACAGAATCTGAAGTAGGCTTCAGGCTCCAAGCTGTCAGCACAGAGTCCGACGCGGGGCTCAAAGTCACGAACTGTGAGACCATGACCTGAACTGAAGTCGGATGGGTAACCGACTGAGCCACCCCAGGTGCCCCTACCATAGTCATTATTAACTGAGCTTTCATTTTAGTATCAGAAACTCTTCATTAACCTTTTTAAATGATTTTGTAAAATACTCTGCTGAAGATGTATAATTTATGTAAACATTCCTTGTGTCATTTAGATTTAAACTGGTTCTAATTTTCACTATTAAAAATGTGATGTAAAAAAAATGTAGTGATGTATATCTTAAACTGAAGTAAAATGCTTTTTAAATTGTAATTTTAAATTATCTTTGTAAATATCTTTGTGCATAAAACTTTATGGGTTTTTTTCATTTTCTTAAGATGAATTCCCAGGGGTAGTTCTAAGAATATAAATGTTTTTAGTGTTTTTTTAAATTTTTTTTTCAGTGACACTTTCTTTTTTTTTTAAATTTTTTTTAAAATGTTTTATTTATTTTTGAGACAGAGAGAGACAGCATGAACGGGGGAGGGTCAGAGAGAGAGGGAGACACAGAATCTGAAGCAGGCTCCAGGCTCTGAGCTGTCAGCACAGAGCCCGACGCGGGGCTCGAACCCACGGACCGTGAGATCATGACCTGAGCCGAAGTCGGATGCTTAACCAACTGAGCCACCCAGGCGCCCCAGTCAGTGACACTTTCCCTTGCTTTACTATTTTTTATCTTTTTTCTGCTTTTGAAATAGGCTTTTAATTACAAGATATCAAACTACACTCAAAAATACCAGCCATTGGCACACTGTGGAGAAGCTCACAAGCAGGGACAGATAGCAGTGGCAGGAGGTGGGGAATGATTGGAGCAGTGGTTACAAATGTTCACAGGAAGCTAAACCTGTACAACAGGTTGTGCCCTAATGTTAGCACAAGTTAGACTAGTCACTACCATGGTCGGTGGCCTTGGTGTGTTTGGGTTCAGATTCTATGTGGTAATACAGTTTCTTCCAGTTGAAAGTTCTTGGCTTGCACCAATCACAGCATGACCAGAGGGCACCAGACCAGTCTATTTGGTTTTCAGTATACTGTCATAGACCTGACAGATGTACCAAGAGACTTCAGCAGCTCTACGCTTCAGCGCCAGTGTATAATTTCGGTGTCCTGGCTGGATATGTAGCTCAGCCAAAATCCAAATGCCATTAGTGAGCTTTAGGGATCAGTACAGCATGTCCAGCCCACATTCCTCTTGGCAACCATATAAAAATTATTGTTTTGCAATTTGCTGGAAACAGTGTCAGCCTTTAAATGACATTCCTTAAAGTTCATTGAGCCCAAGTTCATTTTCATTGGGGATATCCTTCCATGTTGCAAGGGAGACGTGGCGCTCCATTTTGCCATCTTCTAGACAAAGCACATTGAGCAGGACGAGGCAGCTGAAGTAGAAGACATCAGTCTTGTTTTTCACAGCCACCTACAGGTGATTCAGAGGTTCCATCTTCATGACTGGGCCCAAGGTGTGGAGAGGCAAGGAGACATCAATACTCTGATTTGGCATCAGTGGAGTATGGGTAGCCAGAGGAGTGCTGGGGATGACACCAAAGCTATTCTTGTTAAACGGGATTGCAAAGTCTGTCATGTGCTGCAGAGCTTTGTTGGTGAAGTTCATTTCCATATAGATGTGTCCTTGGCAGTGAATAAATGTTCCAGATGTCTCCCAAGCCTTTAGCTTTTATTTTACTTCAGGCAGCCAGGCAGTCTTAGAAGCTACCTATCCACCAGGTGCCATGCCTATCCCCGTGGAGAGCTCAAATAGGTCATTCAGACCACTGTTGACCAAAACAGGAATAGGAGAAGAAGCAAAGGTTGTGGGCACTGATGATGGGATGGAGGGTTGTCCCACCGGACTATGTAGTCCTCCTCCTAACAGGTTTACTCTCATGTGCCTGGAGGACACCTGTGGCACATTGACTGGGGAACCAAGGTCAAGGATTATCGGAATCTTGTGTTGCGAAACTCAAGACTTGCTGTACCAGCTCGCTCCTGTGTTTCTGATGGTTTCTTGAGAAACAGCCTCACTATGGCATCAAGCAGAGTGAACTGCACCCGGGTGCTTTTCATCATGAAAACTCTCCAGGAAGCTCTCCTGTAACTCATCTGTTGTCAGTTCTCTCAGCTTATTCTCCCACAATCCAAATTGTAGCTGCTCAAGCAACTGGTTCATCCAGTGAGTCTAAAGTTCTTGCACAGAGTGGTAATGATACTTTCATACTTGTTGGGTATTTGTGGAACATGTCCCTGATGACAACAGTTACCTTTTGGACTACATAATTTACTTTGGTCTGGATGCGATCAAGTAATGTGCTCACACGGCACTCAGCAGATGTCTCCACTTTGATGGCACACCGTACAGTGGCCCACACAGCTTTGCAAACAGAGTTAACATCCCCTTCTTTGGCATATTCCTTGAATTCTGCCGGAACCTGAGCAGTGTTGGCTTCAGCATATTGTAGTAGTCAGAGTCCTTGGGTAACAACTCTAGAAACTTCATTAGGACTCTTAACACTGAAAGCACCAATGCTGAGTTGGCACGAGATAGCTGGGGAGTTAACATGCTCACACAGCTGCTCTGAGCCTCCCGGTCATCTTTAGGGTTGTAATTAGGCAGTCCAAGATGAAAATCTGGCCCCATTCAGTGCACTTACTCGTGCTGCCAGCCGCTTATTCATGTTCTTTGGGTTCGGATCAAGTAGGTTGCTGTTTGGGTGAGATTCACTGATTTCCAATAATGCTGCTGTAGCATTAGCCACCACCATTGGTGGTGAATCTGCTATTTGAATCTGCTATGAGGTCCAGCAGAGAATCCGGAAATCCCTGATCTTCCACCATTTGGGCATTGATATCATGGTGTTCTGCCACACAGACTGCTGCTGTTTTCTAAACATGCGGATCTTCATCCTTCAAGCACTTGCGGAGGGACTCGCAGGGATCTTCTATAATTTTGTCCACCCAGGTGCACCCCATGATCCTGACTGTGAAAGTCCGAATTAGACGATTGGAATCTTCACAGCCCTTCACGAAGCTGTGGACAGCCATGATGGTCATGTCTGGCTGACTGCTGGCATAGTTCATCAAATAGAGATACACAAGATTCTTTAATTCCACATTGTCCGTTTGCGTACTTTACTACATCTGGAAAGAGAGAGCTAATGTCCTGGGCCATAGTCATGGAAACAATCGCTTTCTTCATAGCCTCCTTCCTCTTTTCTTTCTTTTCATTGTTGACTTTAGCCTTCAACTCAAAGACTTCTCCTCTTTTATTGGTTGTGAAATACTTGGAGTCAGTGATGGTGTTGGATCTTTAATGTGCACTGGAGGCAAGGGTGGGAGTGCGGTGGCCAGAGAGCACGGTCCGAGTGGTGTTGTAATGGTTTCCTGCACATCACCAAATATAAGTGTCTCTAAAGGTTTTGTTAAATGTTGTCAAATTGCTATCCAAAAGAATCCTAACTCATACTGCCACCACCACATGTAAAAGTCCCATTTCTCTTTTTTTAAAAAAAATTTTTTTTCAACGTTTTTTATGTATTTTTGGGACAGAGAGAGACAGAGCATGAACGGGGGAGGGGCAGAGAGAGAGGGAGACACAGAATCGGAAACAGGCTCCAGGCTCCGAGCCATCAGCCCAGAGCCTGATGCGGGGCTCGAACTCACAGATCGCGAGATTGTGACCTGGCTGATGTCGGACGCTTAACCAACTGCGCCACCCAGGCGCCCCAAAAGTCCCATTTCTCTTTACCCAAGATCTGTATGATTGTTTTTCCTTTATTTATTTGATAGTAAAAATATATCTCTTTATTTTTATTTTTTCTTGTAGACCACTAGTGAGGTTGAAGGTTTTTCCATAAATTTGTGACGATTCTTTTGCAGACTGTATCTTCTTATTTATACACTGGTATATTAGTATTAATAATCTTAAGGATCTACTAATAAGGTTGGTATTGTTAGAGCTACTTCAGACAGACTACAGAGGAAGAAAGTAGGCATTAACTGTATTAAAAGCATAAAAAGGAAAATGAACTTTAGAAACACAGATGAGAATATCTCAGAACTGAAACGCAGACATATTCAAACTTACTTGAGCCATAGGATGATAGAAATCTAATTAGACTAAAATTCTGTAGTGTTAGAGTTATATCTTGCTCTATCACTTGATTGGCTTCTAGTAGGGTATATAGCTAAATATTTAACTTCTCTTATTTGTGAAGGGAAAATATTATTGTCCCTTAATTACCTGGGTGGGAAGCAGTAGTGGTAATGGTGATAATGCAGTAAAGATTTATTTTACCGTAGATGACGTGGAAAAGGAAGAGAGCATGAATTCCTGTCCCAGAGACAAGACTATGGCCAAATGAGTTGGGGATTGGTGCTTACACAGATATCACAGGAAGGACCAGGGATCTCCCTTTCTTCTCTGCCTCCCCCTCCCTTCCTCCAAACCCATAATGCAATGTCGTTGGTATAGACATAACTCTCCAACAAAATAGAATTACATTCTAGATAAATTTTTATGATTGAGATGGGGATTTTTAACATCAGATATGTTGGTATAAATTGTATATGAGCCTTGTAAAGTCCCATTTTAAAAATCCCTTACAGAACACTGTTCTGTATGTCAAAGAGATGAAAGATAAAATAACTCATGGGATTTGAACCTGTGATTTCAGAGATTCTACTCCAAAGCTGCTTTTCTGTCATCAAGCTTTCTCCTCTGGCTAAGAACATATTGTAATACTGAAAAAAACTATGCAAATGAGCTAATAGCCAAGGTGGTTGTTTCTATTCTAGCATATCATGAGGATGAGTTGAACGCCTATATCCTTAGTTTGTTTGAAAAGTATGTTTAATGACAAATCTCTTTCTGTTCCCCAAAAGAAGTTCTCTTTTATCTTCAGCTGGAAAATTAAAGTGTCAACTTGATCCACTAGGATGTACCCCTTAAAAAATTGGCTAATACTTTTATATATTTTATGATTATTCATGCAAGTCATAGGCCATAAACTGATTAATGATCTAGCTCTCTTTTATAAATTTGCTAGATTATTGCTAAAACTAATTTCACCATTTATCATGCTATAGCACCCCCACTTAAGGAAAAATTGATTTGAGTTCATATAGATAGATTTTCTTTCCTTAAGTTCCCAAAGACCACTGAAGACTACATTTATATATATAGTAGCTACATACTTCCATCACTTTTTTTTTTTTTTTTAAGAGAGAGGGAGAGCAAGCCAGGGAGGGGGACAGAAGGAGAGAAAGAGAGACACACAGAGAGAGAGAATCTCAAGTAGGCTCTATGCTTAGCACAGAGCCTAATATGGGCCTCAATCCCACGACCCTGAGATCATGACCTGAGCCAAAATCAATAGTCAGACACTCAACCAACTGGTCAGCCACCCAGGCGTCCCACTTTCATGACTTTTTGAAGCAGTGTATTCACATGCTAGTAGATATTCTTACTTACTTTTCTTACCAAGGAAACATACATAGTGATTTATGAAGTAGAAATGTATTATTTTAAAATTGAGAAACAAAACTGTCTTTCCTGAGAATAGCATTTTCAAAATAATAGCTAGATTTTATATAATTCTTGTTAGTCTCTTCTTTTTTCAATTACTTAATAGTTTATATAATTTGATAAGCTAAAGCCATGTCTTATCTATTACCGAAAACAAAAAGGAAATGGTTTCTAAGCTTCTGAACGTGTGATGTACATATATTTTTAAGATCTTAGAATTTAAGACTAAAGTTTGATATCTTGGCCAGAGAGACTGTTAATAATGTAATGACAAAATGCTAAATTCATCCTATAAGAATACTTTTTACTCGACTGAAGTCATGCATGGTCCCCCCTGAGATTTGGGTTAATTGTTCTAAAAGGAACATAGCTCAGGAAAGAGGGATTTGGTCCTAAGTTAAAGACCATTTCAACATCTAGGAAGGAAAATGTGAAATGAGTGTATTCGTATAGTAATAAAATAAACTATACATGACAAAAATGTATCCATAATGTGTACTTTCTTCCTTTTCAGGTTATGCATTAGACCCTTCATTAGATAATCACCAAGTGTCTACTAAATATATTGGTTCTGTAGAAGAAGCTGAAAAAAATCAAGGTAATTTATTCAAATTTATTTAAAATATTTAATATCAAATATATATGTATGTGTCTATATCTATGTATACATACACTTATGATTACTGTCTTGCAGATTGACTTTCAGCAGTAAAAAAAAACTAGTGTTTTATTAGGTTGGTTTTATTTTAAGCTGAGACAATACAGTGATATATTTTAGAGCAGTATCATTTAGAACTATTATAGTTTAGAGCTTGTTTTTGCCACTCAACTAGGTGTGCAACCTTGTAGGGAAGATGTTGGTACCTATTATTCTGGGTTGTGATGAGCACTAGGCACAGTGCCAACCATGTAGAAATCATTCAATAAATTATAATTAATGTGTAGCTAACCTTGGCAATTTATTTCTCAACACTAACATCAAGCTACATTTTTACAGAGCAGAACAAATTTTATTATACATTGTCTGTAAAGATTATCTTTAAAGGTTTGAAGGCTGAGTTTGAATATGTGTTTTAGAATATATGTTTGTGCAGATTTTCATTTTGTACTTACAAGACAAAGTGTCATATTCTAAATGCTAACTTCTCACAAAGCTCATCATTGGAATCTTACCCATAAAATATGCTCATTAGAAAAAGAATATGGTTGTATGAGGACTTCTAGTTAGTAGCTACAGACCCTATATCATATCATCCAGCTACATTATTGTTAAAATAGAATTTTAACAAGCTTTTGTTGTAACATGCAACCTGAAGGAAACTGATTTGAATTAATATAGGTAAGCTTTTTTAAGTTAGAACTCTACAGGCCGTATCTTTTATGTAGTTAGATTGTGACTGTGACCCATAAACCTTTTCCAGTTTAGTGCCGGCACCCAGAGTGCCACCTCCTACTGATCAAATCAGAACCTCAACCAGAAACACCCTCTTTCCTCCTTTCTTTTTAATTCTAAGATTTATGATTTAGAGGTCAAGTTTAGATTGAGATCACTTGGAAGAATACCAGATTCTTGTGAAACCTTGTTTAATTAATATTGTTGAATTACAAGTGAATCAAAATTATTAATTTCCTAATGTAATTTAACCTAATTCAGTTTTTAAATGATAAATTTTAATTTATTCTTGCTTTCAAAAGTAGTTTTATCATTATTTAGCAATATTAAATTGCTGGATTTCTTTCAAAAAGTGGTAAAATCTACTGATCTAGGTCCATGATTCATTAAAAGGATTGTGTATCATTGTAGGATTACATAGCTGGGTCTTTTCTTTAAATAGATGAGGATTTGCAAAATATTGGGAACAGTAGGAAGCTTCTCTTCCCAGAAGGCTGAGTCTCTTTTTGTATACCATGAGTTGGTCTATCTGGCAGATTCATATAGATTTTATTTTGTGTTTTTAAATAAATCTTTGGTCACTTGAACAATCACTTTTCTTTAGCCATACAAAGTAAAAACATATATGTTCTATATATGTATTTATATAAATGTTGTTTCTTTAAAAAATATCCATGTTTGTAATCTCTTTTTTAATATAGGTTTAACTGTGTTTGAAACTGGTCAGAAAAAAATAGAAAAAAGGAAAAAGTTTAAAGAAAATGATGCATCTAATATTGATGGTTTCTTGGGACCATGGGCAAAATATGTGGATGAAAAAGATGTAGCCAAACCCTCAGAAGTAAGTTTTGATGTTTTTCATTGCCAATTCAGGTAGATGCTGTGTGTCTGTGAAGGATATCTATGTTAATAAACTTGAGATTTCCTTAGAGAACCAAATGATGACTCATTAGAATTTCCCTGCCATGGCTGAGAAAATACACTAAGATTTTTAAATTTTTCTTGGGAATATTTTTTTAAGTTTATTTATTTATTTTGAGGGAGAGAGAGAGCATGAGCAGACAAGTGGCAGAGAGGGAGAGAGAGAATCCCAAGCAGTCTCTGCACTATCAGCACAGAACCTGACTTACGGGGCTCGATTCCACAAACTCTGAGATCACGAAGTGAGCCGAGATCACGACTCAGACGCTCAACTGACTGAGCCACCCAGGTGCCCTGGGAATATTTTTATTTATCCTTTTTCTGATTTATTTTCTTCCGTATTTTTTTAAATACCTTTTTGGTTTTTTATTTTATTTCATTTTTGTTGAGAGAGAGACAGAGCATGAGCGGGGAAGGGGCAGAGAGAGAGGGAGACACAGAATCCGAAGCAGGCTCCAGGCTCCAGGCTCCGAGCTGTCAGCACAGAGCCCGACATGGGGCTTGAAATCATGAGCCATGAGATCATGACCCGAGCCAAAGTCGGACGCCTAACCAGCTGAGCCACCTGGGCACCCTGATTTTCTTCCATATTTTTAATTAAAATACAATATTGAATAATTTTTAAGAAAAGTTAAAATTTAATAAAAGTTGATAATGCTGTTAAACTATTGTGGTAGGTGTTCTTCTGATACTAGATATTCAGATAGTAATGTGAGTATCTAGAATACTAAATTAGCCTTTCTATGATTTTAGGATTGATGATGGGTTTTATTTATTAACATATTTAAAAATTTTAATAATTATCTATATTTTAAAATAATAATACCATGAAGTTTATAAAATAAAACTATAGACCCCTATCTGCCCCTTCCCCCCTCCTAATCCTACTGTCTCTATGGGCCAGTGACTCTTGTAGGTCTTAGGGATATAGCAGTGGACAAGATCAAGAAAATCCTGTCCTCATGTCCTGTTGACTTCTTTGTTATTATAGATAGGGACTTATTACTACCCCACCTTCCTTCCACTGCTCCTCCCATAAAAGTTGTCACAGATCTGTAGTCATTGCTTATATGCTTATGGCTTAGTAAAAGCTGTCATTACTGGAGAACAACATTATGTCCTAAAACGGAGTTTCCTTTACAGTAGTAGATTTTCTAATTGCTTTGTCTTTTCACTTACATAATTAGCATAACACATTGAATTTGCTTCTAGGTGTTCCAGAAGGATGGGTTTTGTATAAAATGATTTTAAAAGTATCAACTAGTACCTTTTATTTGTTAACGTCATTTTGTAATCCGTCAAAGAGTTGAGATTGTTATCCGAGAGACATACTTATAACTATTGCTTCACCAAAAAGTGGACCTCATCATAAAGTATTTATAATCAGCCTTGGGCACGGTGGGGTTCTAAAACATCCATTTTAAAGTTCACTTCTTAATTTCCTTAGGAAGAACAAAAAGAATTAGATGAAATCACGGCCAAGAGGCAGAAAAAAGGCAAACAGGAAGAAGAGAAACCTGGGGAGGAGAAGACAATCTTACATGGTAATATATTTTTTATGCTTCTTCATTTTTATGATAAACTTTCAGGTATCTACTCTGTTCTCTGTTCATATAGTATCAATTGCCCTTATTAATCAGCTGCTGTGCTTCACTGTATTAAGAATAATTGTATTTGACTGTTCGCATCTCAAAGAAATTATACCAGACTCTTCTGTATTCTAATAAAGGAGAGAAAATAGCATGATTAATGATTGCCACAGATGATTCTTCGAAGTGCTAGTGACTTTTTAAAAATGGCAGATAAAGAAGAGGTCTGAATTGTCCACAATCTATTGTTTCCTCAGAACAGACTCTTGGCTCCAGTCATCTTAACTTTTTGTTTTTAACCCAAGCCAGATACTCTCCAGATATCCTCCGAGTTCATAATTGTTACTAAATTTTACTTTAAAAGAAAAACTTTTTTTTTCATGTGAATAGACCGGAGATTAAAATTCTTATACTAATTTTGATATGTGGAAGGAAATGCCTATTTCCTTTACATCAGGAAATATAGTCCAAAATGAATTATAAGTATTCTCAAATGTATCTGGTTCATTAATAATTAGTTACCTTTGGAAAATTATGTAGTGATTAGCAAACTGTAAGGAATAATTTAGTACTGATGTATTGGTTATTCTTATATTGATCACATATCAAATATTTAGGTTTGATGAGGCCATATTCGATTTCTCAAACTCCAGTTTTCTGGAGTTTTCTCTCCAAGGAGTCTGTTGAGTACTGTGGTGCTTGCAGCCATAATAAATGTAACAGCCCACATCTATTGAGGACTATTCTGTGCCAGGCATGCCGCTAAATGTTTTATATATACTATGCCATTTAAGTGCCACCAGTGACTTCACTGTAAACTTTATGTTGAAAGTGGAGAAGAGAATGGAATAGGAACCTGGAAGGGCATAAAAGAGGAAAACAGGGAAAAAGGGTAGTTGATATTTTTAACTTCTTTTTTTTATCCTGGTTTGCTTCTGAGTCTTTGCCAGTGACTCACAAGGCTCAAGTATTATCTTTTCTTCCCTCGCTGTAATTATGCTGCAGTGAAGTCTTTTTTATATCATTAAAATGTGTAACTAAGTAAAAGTATAGATCTTATTTAAAGGTCTGATAGTCTCTGGGTATTTAGAAATTCCAAAGTATTACCTCTAATTGTAAACAATAGCAGTGACTTCAAGAACTAAATTTTAGCTGACTCTTGGTCTTAACTTCATCAGAATGTTAGTACCTAAACCTTAATAGGGAACAATATCCCTATGAATAAAATGTTACCAGGGGCGCCTGGGTGGCTCAGTCGGCTGGGCGTCCAAGTTCAGTTCAGGTCATGATCTCACAGTCTGTGAGTTCGAGCCCCACGTCGGGCTCTGTGCTGACAGCTCAGAGCCTGGAGCCTGCTTCAGATTCTGTGTCTCCCTCTCTCTCTGCCCCTCCCCTGCTCATGCTCTGTCTCTCTCTGTCTCAAAAATAAATTAAAAAAAACATTAAAAAAAAATTTAAAAAAAAAGTTATCATTTAAGGATATAGATTTTATGACTGTAGCTTATATTTGTTCACTGCTTTCCTTTGTTTTCTTATTTCAGTTAAAGAAATGTATGACTACCAAGGCAGATCCTATCTTCACATACCTCAGGATGTTGGTGTTAATCTGCGGTCCACTGTGCCACCTGAGAAGTGTTATCTTCCCAAGAAACAAATTCATGTGTGGTCTGGACATACGAAGGTAAGCAAAGTGGTCATATGGATTGGCCATGACATCACATTCATAATTGGTGTCCTATCCCCTTAGGGGTAACCCAAGCCTTTCCCCACATATTCCTGCCCAATCTGCTTTTTTCTGGAACCACAGCAGTGAATAATGGGTTGGTAGTGGCACTAAGACCTCAGTAATGTTGCCTTAGCTCTTGGGATTATCATGCTTAAGAGAAGATTAGATGGTTTCTGGTTTATAAACCATGATAATATTTAAACTGATGCAGAGACAAGATACTTGAAACTTTTGATGTTGATATTCTTTGTCATCTGCACTATTCCAACTGATAATTTTCCAGCTCCTAGCAAAGAGCGAAGGAACTGAATAAAAGTAGGAAGAGGAGAGAGAGCATTAGCAACTTGATTGACTAAGAATTCCCTGGGGTGAGAAAGTCAGTATTAAAGGTCAAAAAACAAATCTTCAAAAGCTTAGTGTCAATAAGGGCTGCTCTTGGACTACCAACAAAGGTTATTCTGGGGCATGATTTTTGGAATTAAGAAAAACAGTAAATTAGGTTGCTTAAAAATATATCATACTTTCCTTGTTTCACTTTAGCGGACATTAGACTCCTTCTGATTGATAACTGTAATACCTTTTTATAGGGCGTCAGTGCTGTCAGATTGTTTCCTCTCTCTGGCCATTTATTGCTGTCTTGTTCCATGGACTGTAAAATTAAGGTGAGTTTTCAGTAACAGAGTAGGAGTGCTGCAATGCTAGTGCTTTGGTTAAGTCTATTTGGTTAATTATAAATAAATTTGGGTTTGTTAGGCAACTAGAGGCTAATTATTTTCTCTTAGGCCCCGTGAATGCAGCCATTTATGAATTGCTTCCAAACATGTTGATTCAAATATGGCTCTGTGGTCCAACTCTCTAGGCTCATTTGTAAGCTTAGATAACTGATTAGGATGTAATCAATCACTTTGGATTTAGATATATAAATATTTAATCACTAATAATGTATTTTTATAGAGGCTTTGGATACGTAACAAATATGAGTTCATTTGTTCCTCAGAACCTTATGAGGTAGAGAGGACACATGATAGAAATCCCATTTCAAAAAGTAGGTAACATAATTCATCCTTTTTCTTATAAATGCAAGTAGACACCAAGTAGCAGAACTGCTCCCAGCCTCTTCTCTCAGGTTGTACAGTCTTGGGAAGCTCCACTTTAAGGTTAAGTTTCCGCTCTAGAGTATGTGGGGAAAAAGCTCAGTTGCCAGAGCATATCAACTTGAACATGGGAGAAGCCTTTTTAAAACTAAAATCTGAAAGAATAGTGCTCTTTTTTGTGTCTTCTGTGTCTGCATTATTATGATGGTCAAGACATATCAGCCCTCTAGTACTCTTGAGGCTTAGAAAGTTGAATCATTAAAATTGTACTCTGTGTAAACAACTCAATGATATGTGAAGGTAGCTTTTCTTGATGAGGGCAGTCATTTAGGCAATTGTCTCTACTCAGTAGCTTAAAATGACAGGCTAACAGTTTGGAGTAAAAACCCCTTGTTTCCTTTAACTTTCACTTCATACAAACTATATTAAGATTAAGGTCTTTCTGACCAATTGAAAAAACAGAGTTCAATTTACTTCATTTCCTAAGCATTTTTTAGGTACCTAATATGTCAACAGGCCAAGACTAAAAATATATTAAGACCCTCTCCATGGGGCGCCTGGGTGGCTTGGTCGGTTAAGCGTCTGACTTCGGCTCAGGTCATGATCTCGCGGTCCGTGAGTTCCAGCCCCGCGTCGGGCTCTGTGCTGACAGCTCAGAGCCTGGAGCCTGTTTCAGATTCTGTGTCTCCCTCTCTCTCTGCCCCTCCCCTGTTCATGCTCTGTCTCTCTCTGTCTCAAAAATAAATAAACGTTAAAAAAAATTAAAAAAAAAAAAAGTTTAAAAAAGACCCTCTCCCTGCCCTTAGGGTAATCATTTCTTTATGATGTAAATGATGCTTATAGAACCTGGCATAAGGTGCTCTGTTTTCAAAGAGGAAGCACACTTCAGTAGGAGGGTAACTAAGTAAAGGGGATGGCAGGGGTGGGGAGTGTAGGGAGTGGAGCAGGTCCAAAAAGAGTGAATAGGATGCATAGGCATGGCGTGTGCTGAACACTGTAAGTTTGTGGTTTCTGGAGTCTCGAATCTGAGAGATACAGAGTGGCAACAGTCATAGGCCAAGGACCAGGTAGGTCCTGGAAGTCCTTTGCCTGGTATGCTGTGGGAACTGAGACTTTATGCTGTTGGCACTGGGTGGCCAGGAAGTGCTGTTTTAGAACACTAGTAACATTACCAACGGTTTGATTTGAGGTAGGCAAGAATAAAGGTAGTTTTGAAGCTATTGTATTAATTCACTTTAGATGTGATGAGAATTATTAGCCTATTATAGCCTAGATCATCATTTCCATATAGCTTCTATAATATTTTGTGGCTTCAGTAAGTTCCAAAAAAATGAAATACATTTGGTAAGGACCAAAATGTTATAAACATGGCAGTTTTTAATAGTATTTAATTCTTCCAGAAGTAGCTCATAATATTACATAAAAGTTTTCATCATAGAAAATATATCAAATACAGAAAAGAACAAGAAGTGAAAGTCACTTTTATTAGCTCCATCTATGTTCTCTTGATATTTTGGTGTATCTTTCAGTGTCAGATTTCAAACTTCTGTGTGTGTGTGTGTGTGTGTGTGTGTGTGTGTGTTTGTGTGTGTGTGTATGGTTCAAATGTTGCAACATAGACTAACAGCTCTAAGCAACATGTTCCCTTAAATATAATGCCTTTGGTTAAATCCCCTGTACACACATATATGCACACACATAGCCAGCATACGACTGTTGTTATTGATTGAAACTTGTCATTTTACCCAAGTCTTCTATTAAATTTAATTTCTCTGTGTTTTTTTCCCCCAGCTATGGGAGGTTTATGGAGACAGGCGCTGTCTACGAACATTTATTGGTAATACTTCTTTTATCTCTGGCTATAAATCTGTTTGGAAATACTTTTTTTTTTTAATGTTTATTTTTGAGAGAGAGAGAGAGAGAGAGAGAATGAGTAGGGGAGGGGCAGAGAGAGAGGGAGACAAGAGACACAGAATCTGAAGCAGGCTGTCAGCACAGAGCCCGACACGGGGCTTGAACCCAGGAACCACAAGATCATGACCTGAGCCAAAGTCAGACACTTAACCGACTGAGCCACCCAGGAGCCCCTGTTTGGAAAGACTTTTTAAAACTAAGATAACATCATTGACAGTAATTTTATTGTACCGATAATGAAGGAAAGTCTTCAAAAACTTGAGCTGAGTCTTGAAGAGGGACTAAGTCCTCCCAAACAGACAAAAAAGGGAACTGAGAAGAAAAGCAAAAGTGGTTTGAGAAAGCATGCTGCTTTGGGGCAGCCAGGTATATTTCGGAATTGCCAGGGTATGGGATATGGTGAGAGATGACAAGCAGAGAAAGCAGTATAACAAGAGGCAAGGCATGGAGGACCTTACATGCCCTTAGTAGGGAGTGCAGAATCGGGGTGCCTGGGTGGTTCAGTTAAGTGTCTGACTTCGGCTCAGGTCATGATCTCACGATTTGTGAGTGCGAGCCCCGCATTGGGCTCTGTGCTGATAGCTCAGAGCCTGGAGCCTGTTTTGGATTCTGTGTCTCCCTCTCTCTTTCTGCCCCTCCCCCACATGTACGCCCACACTCACACTCTCGTGCTCTCTCTCTCGCTCGCTCTCTCTGTCTCTCAAAAATAAATAAACTAAATTTTTTAAAAATTAAAAAAAATAAGGAGTGTAGAATCTATCCAGAGGACCTTGGAAAGCCATCCATTAAACGGCTTTTGCAGGAAATTAGCTTAATTAGATTTGAAGTTTATAGAGATCACAGTGACAGTATGGAAGATGTTTTGGTGGGGCAGGCCCGCTGGCAGGGAAATGAATTACAGGGTTATTTCATTGGTCTAGATTAGAAATGCTAAGAGTCTGGACTAAAGCGGCGCATAGAGAGGAAAAACAATCGAGTTAAAAATCAGCAGGACTTAGCGGATGTAAGTGATAAGAGTGCATCAGGAATCTAGGGTGACTCCCAGCTGGCTGGGTGAATGGTGGTGCCATTCGCCAAGAGAGGGAACAGAAGAGGATGATGAGGTATCACTTGTTAAGTTTGAGCTGCCTTTGGGATATGGAGATGAAAATTTCCAGTAAGCAATTAGATGGCCAGATGTTGAGCTTTGAAGAGAAGTTAGGAATTGACAGCTACAGCATACAAAAGGGTAAGATTGAGTGAACTCCTTGAAGGAGAAAACAAGGCCAAAAAGAGAACAGCTTCGTGGCAAACCCTTCTGGCAGAGAATAGTTTACAGTCTTGGGCAGATTTCATATGAAGGCTGGTTATGTTTCCAGATTTAACTGTACATCATCGAAACACTATTTGTGTAAATCATAGTGGCTCTGTTTTTAGATTCAAGTGGGAGTCCTTTCTGCAGGCTTTGTTATGATTTTAGGGCCTCACCCCACAAATAAATACTGCCCAAGGTGCCTATAGGAGGACTTGTGGGAAGGCTCTCAGCAGCGTACGGGGGAACAAAATGCCTCCTGTACATTTAGTGGATTTGGTCCCCATCTGTCTCCCCACCGCAACCTGGCAGTTTTTCAGTGGAAAACTGAAAATTACCTGCTTTCGGAAGATGGGACTCTTGCTGTAGAAAAGAATACCTAATTACTGTAGCACATTGCCTGACTAGTTCACTGGTGGTGCTGGTTCAGGGCTGCTGTGTGTGGTTGACAATTTGTGCAGTGCACATTTTGCACAATTGTACTTGTCAGTCTTGGTCATGATGGGGTGGTAAAGAATAGGAAAGTTTCTGCTTTCATTTAGCCACATTTTATTTGTCTCTGTAACTTTCAGAAGAGTTGACTGGCCTGGCAGGATTGATTTCCAAGCAAAGCACTTTAAAATTAATATATTGTCAAAATGCTATCTTAAAATAGAAATTGATATTTGTTTCAAAAAGGTTTATTAGTCTCGGAGATTCTGAATTCACTTCTGTGAAACTTGGTAATGTGATCACAGAAATCCACAGCTACTGAAGAAGGGCTGTGATTCCATGAACTTGAGGGTTAGGTCACTTTGTTTCACTTAGTGAGTAATCTGGAGAGCGAACCTCCGACATGTCACTAGTCCCTTCTTTTTCGTTGGCAATAATTGGCCTGTTATGTTTCCTTAAATTCTTGACTGCTTAGTCATCAGTTATGTGTATTACATATTAAAAGATTGCTATGACCTACTTCAAAAAAAAAAAAAAAAGTTACCCCTTGTCTCTTGGTTCTTACCTAAATGTTATGCCTCAGAAACACCTAGGGAGCTTTTTGAAGGGGAAATAAAAAAACCTCCTACGTTCCCAAGCCCACACCTAACTGAACTCTGAGTCAGTAAGTCAGGGAATAGGATTCCAGAGATTTTGACTCACAGTGTGGCTTGAAAATGCTATTTCTCTTAACAGTGCTTGTGTTTTAAGAGATATTTCACCTCACCTCCGTTTTTATTGTCTCCACCTTTAGGTCACAGTAAAGCTGTTAGGGACATCTGCTTTAATACTGCAGGAACACAGTTCCTCAGTGCAGCTTATGACAGGTATCTTAAGCTCTGGGACACTGAGACAGGTAAGAGCTCACTGATACTAATCCATATTTATCTTATAAATTAGCATTGATAAATGAAATAGTGTGAGTGGTCTTCTGTGGCAGATGATGCCATCTGTAACTGCTGATTCTCATACCACCATCAGCTAATATCATAAAATGTAGAGTTGAAACTCAGCTACGTAAGTAGCTTTTTTACTATGAAACTTTGTTTCCATCAAATACAATTTATAAAGCAAACGTGCTGATAGACAAGCAAATCTGAAATCTTCCATAGACTATTTAATTGATTTTTGTTCTCTTCCATCACGTAGCACGCGGCATTGCACATAATGGAAGCACAATAAATGTCTGATGAACAACATTAAATTTGATTGCCCACATTAAGATAAGTCAGTTTACAGGCCCATAGGCGAGTTGGTTTTATATATTCACAAACATTAATTGCATCAGTACGTTGTGGCCAGTATGGTTTTGTATAACCATCTTTTGTCTTACTGAGTTTTAAGGGGAAAGGTAATAGCTCATATTTATTGAACACTGTTTACCAGGCATTGTGCTGTGCACTTACGCCCAGTATTGCATTCAATTCTTAAAATATCCCTATAATTATTCTTATCATTCCTATAGACGAAGAAGCTGAAGCTTAAAGAGGTAACTTTTCCAGAGTCACACAGCTAGTAAATGGCCGAACTGGTTTCAGCCAAGGTCTAATGCCAAAGCCCATACTCTTAACCCACAGTGGCTCTCAACTCCGGCTACACATCATAATCATTTTATCTATTCTGCAATTGATGATTCACTTTTGAAAAATTTATTTTTAATCATTAAGAATCTGTGAAAAGGAACAATGTAGTTTATAGTAAAGAACAAGCAGGCTGCCCTTCCCCAAAATTTATTAAGCAGATGGTCTCTAGATTTTCATCCCAGGGTTTATTTTACCTACCTTAACTTGAGTCTTTGGTTTTAGGACAGTGTATATCAAGGTTTACAAACCGAAAAGTGCCCTATTGTGTCAAATTTAATCCTGATGAAGATAAGCAAAATCTCTTTGTAGCTGGCATGTCTGATAAGAAGATTGTGCAGGTAAGTCTTTTCACAGTATTTTAGTAAGACTTCTACAGCTTATGTTGTATTAGGGGATGGAATAAAGAATATTAACTTGTTTAACGCTTGCTGCTCTTAGGGACTGCTAATGGGCTATTTTTAGTAGAAAACAGTCGGTCGTAAAAAACATTATGTTAGAGATTTTTTTCTTCTTCACTTTCCATGGGTCTGATATCTCTTTATTTTCATAAATCTGCTCCACTTCTGTGTTTACCTCTTGTCTTGTTTGATGTACAGTGGGACATTCGAAGTGGAGAAATTGTGCAGGAGTATGACCGGCATTTGGGAGCCGTCAACACCATTGTTTTTGTTGATGAGAACAGGAGATTTGTGAGCACATCTGACGATAAGAGCCTCCGAGTTTGGGAATGGTGAGTTTCTGTTGGTAGAAAATCTGATTCATATATAAATAGCAAGCAGTTTAAAAATCTGTAGCCAAAGAAAGACCAGCTTTCGTACATACTATGCAACCATTTGAAGATTTTCACAACTGTGATCTCTGGCTTGCCAACCAAACTGTTGTAAATATTTAAGTATCCAGAATATGGAAATAAAAATTTAGACCTGCTACCTTTGATAGTCTTGGGACAGTCTAACCAAAGGCTATATGTTTGGAGTCATTTTTCTTGTATTGCCGACAAGTTTATATTGTTTTGACTTAGATTCGTTAGGTGCTTTGCAAAATGACCGATGACACATAGGGCCCACAAATGTATAGACTGTATTGTTCACGGCTGGGATTGAGCATTAGATCCTGGCCTCAGAGCCAACCCAAAGAAAATATTTTAAAACATCTTGATTTTTTTTAAATGTCTGTATTATGATTATTCGGTACTGAAAATTGCCCCATGTCATCACCCATCGTGTCCTGCTATTCATAGCCCATACTGGGAGAAAACAGATGTTTTATTTGGAGAATATATTGGTTAATTTTGCTTTCCCAGAGAAGGGAAAAAAAAAAAAAAACAACACTTTTCTAAAGTCAAGAAATACTAACGCTAGTTTCACTCAGTATCATAGGTCATGTTTTATAATTTCCTTACAAAGAAATGCGTAATAATCTTTTTGTTAAAATGAATGTTTGGATGGAGCCCAGGTTGTTTTTATAGTCAGTTAGGAAGCACAGCTTAACCGTGGTTATGGCCTTACAGGGACTAGAAAATGTGACTTCTCACCACAGAAGTTGTTCTGCTTTAAGAAGTGGGAAGCCCTGAACTACAGCCAGTAGTTTCCTCCTGAAACTGAAAACGGAGTCCCTTTGGGGAGCTGAGCAGGTCCCTAGCCACTGTCAGGGAAATTTGAGTAATTGAAGGTTTCATGTAATTTAACTGCAATTTCTCCCACACTCACCACCAGTACACCCCTTCAAATCACCCCCATCTCATGGGGAGCTGACTTTATACTTTATGTATAGTTTTTATGTCATCCTTAAAGTACATGTTTTGAGACCCTCTTATAACTAAGATCTTTCTGTGGAAGTGATGTTACACGCACAGAATCTGACAGTTCGATTATACTTAAACTTTCAGATGTTTCTATCTTCAGATAGTATTTCAGCTTTGTTTTAAAACGTGGATGGTATAAAAGAAATGGGTAAATATTTAAATGATGCACCAGTTACAGGGCTCTAAGAACACTTGTGTGTGTTTTCTAAATGACAGCATTGGTCAGCACATATTTTGATTACATTAAGGGGTGAGCTCAGCATGTTTCTTGTTTTCCCTTCTCAGAGCTGAAGAAATGCTCCTAAGAGTCCTACTACTGTTTCATTATAAATGATGACATCCTTAGACTTACTTCAGTTTAATCCCCATTTGCTAGTGGAGCCTTCCTCACCAATCCTCACACGAGGATAAGTGCTTCCCATCTGTGACCCCACATAATGCTTTGCTTCCTGCCGCTTTTCAGTGCTTGCGTATTTGTTCCTCTTCCCTGACAAGTTCCCGACCGAGAGAGACCTGTGTCAGCCGTGCTCACGGTGTGTCCCCAGTGCCAGCACAGTGCCTGGCATGCCGTATGCACTGAGTGTCTAAGGGAGTCGTTACTGTCATAGTGATTAATGACGCTGCATCTATTGAGCCCTTTCTGTGTGCCAAGCATCCCAAGCATTTTGTGTGAGCTCTTTCATTTCATGTGCAAAGTGGTTTTCTGGAATAGATATATTTGCTATCCCTGTTTTTATAGATGAGGAAACTAGTATAGGTTAAGTAATTTACCCCAGGTTCCATGACACATGAAAGGCCAGAATTCAAACCTGTATTAAACTTATTCCAAAGCTTAAGGGGTTTTTTCTCCAGCTCTATTAAGCTAGAATTGACAAATAAAATTGTAATATATTTAAAGTTTATAACATAACGATTTGATATATGTATACCTTGTGAAAGGATTCCTACCAAGTTAGCCCATCTACCACTGTACAGTATTTTAATATTTACCTTTTTTGTTTGGTAAGAACACTTAGGTTCTATCTACTCTCTTAACAAATTTCAATTATACAATACAATAGCTACAATCACCATGTTCTACATTAGATCTTCAGACCCTATTCATCTTACAACTAAAAGTCTGTGCCCTTTTACCAGCCTCATGCAGTTCCCTATCCTGATCCAACCCTGTGGCAGCCACCGATCTACTCTATTTCTGTAAGAGTTTGACTCTTGTACATATAAATGATAATATGTAGTATTTGTCTTTGTCTGGCCTATTTCACTTAGCGTAATGCTGTCCAGGTTCATCCATGTTGTTGCAAATGGCATCGTTCCCCTTTTTATTTTTTTTTTTTTCAACGTTTATTTATTTTTGGGACAGAGAGAGACAGAGCATGAACGGGGGAGGGGCAGAGAGAGAGGGAGACACAGAATCGGAACCAGGCTCCAGCCTCTGAGCCATCAGCCCAGAGCCCGACGCGGGGCCCGAACTCACGGACTGCGAGATCGTGACCTGAGCTGAAGTCGGACGCTTAACCGACTGCGCCACCCAGGCGCCCCTCGTTCCCCTTTTTAAAGGCTGAATAATACTCCATTATATATGTAAATACCACATTTTTTTAATCCATTCTTTCACACCTCGGTTGCTTTCCTACCTTGGCTATTGTGAATAATGCTGCATTGAATAGGAAAGTACAAATACCTCTTCAGGATAGTGATTTCATTTCCTTTGGATATATACCCAGAAGTAGTATTGATGAATCATATTGTAATGCTATTTTAAATTTCTTGAGGAATCTCCCTGCTATTTTCCATAGTAGCTATATGCACCCATTTACATTTCCACCAACGGTGCACAAGGGTTCCCTTTTCTCCACATCCTCACCAGCATTTGTTGTCTGTCTTTTTGATAATAGCCATCCCAACATGTAAGGTGATATCTCATTATGGTTTTGATTTGCATTTCCCTGATGATGAGTGATGTTGAGCACTTTCCTGTACCTGTTGGCCATTTGTATGTCTTCTCTGCGAAAATGTCTGTTCAGGTCCTTTGCCCAAGTTTTAACTGGGTTACTTGGATTTTTGATAATAATTGTGTGACTTCCTTATATATTTTGGATATTGCCCCTTATCAGATCTGTGGTTTGCAAATATTTTTTGCCATTCCTTAGGTTGCCTTTGCATTTTGTTGATGGTTTTCCTTTGCTGTACTGAAGCTTTTTACTTTGAGGTAGTCCCACTTGTTTATTTTTGTTTTTGTTGCCTTGCTTAAGGTTAGTCTAATCCAGAAAATATTTGCAAAGACCAGTATCCAGGAGCTTCTCTGCTGTGTTTTCTTCCAGGAGTTTCAGGACTTATGTTCAAATCGTCAATACATTTTGACTTGAATTTGTGTGTGGTGTAAGATAGGGGGTCCTGTTTCATTTTTTGCATGTGAATATCAAGTTTTCCCAACACCATTTATTGAAGAGACTGTACCTTCTCCATTGTGTATTCTGTGCTCCTTTGTCAAAAATAAGTTGACTATATATGCATGGATTTATTTCTGGGCTTTCTGTTCTGCTCTATTTGATCTGTGTTTTTATACAATACCATACTGGGTTTTTTTTTGTTTTTTTTTATACTAATGGATTATTACTTCTTTTTATTGCTTTTAGTTTCATTGTTCTACTTGTTGTTCCTCTAATTTTTGAGTTGCACGTTTAGATTGTTGATTTTCAGTCTTTTTTTCTTTAGGTTTTTTTTTTTTTAATTTACTTAAGTAATCTTTTTTTTTTTTTTATGAATTTATTGTCAAATTAGTTTCCATGCAACACCCAGTTCTCATTCTAACAGGTGCCCTCCTCGATGCCCATCACCTACTTTCCCCTCCCTCCCACCTCCCATCAACCCTCAGTTTATTCTTTTTTAAGGGTCTCTTATGGTTTGCGTCCCTCCCTCTCTGACTTTTTTTCCCCCTTCCCCTCCCCATGGTCTTCTGTTAAGTTTCTCAGGATCCACATAAGAGTGAAAACATAATGGTATCTGTCTGTCTCTGTATGACTTATTTCACTTAGCATAACACTCTCCAGTTCCATCCACATTGCTACAAAAGGCCATATTTCAGTCTTTCTCATTGCCAAGTAGTATTCCATTGTTTATATAAACCACAACTTCTTTATCCATTCATCAATTGGGCTCTTTCCATAATTTGGCTATTGTTGAAAGTGCTGCTATAAACATTGGGGTACAAGTGCCCCTATGCATCAGCACTCCTATATCCCCTGGGTAAATTCCTAGCAGTGCTATTGCTGGGTCATAGGGTAGGTCTATTTTTAATTTTTTGAGGAACCTCCACACTGTTTTCCAGAGCAACTGCACCAGTTTGCATTCCCACCAACAGTGCAAGAGGGTTCCCGTTTCTCCACATCCTCTCCAGCATCTATAGTCTCCTGATTTGTTCATTTCAGCCACTCTGACTGGCGTGAGGTGGTATCTCAGTGTGGTTTTGATTTGTATTTCCCTGATGAGGAGTGACGTTGAGCATCTTTTCATGTGCCTGTTGGCCATCTGGATGTCTTCTTTAGAGAAATGTCTGTTCATGTCTTCTGCCTATTTTTTCACTGGATTATTTGTTTTTTGGGTGTGGAGTTTGATGAGTTCTTTATAGATTTTGGATATTAGCCCTTTGTCCCATATGTCATTTGCAAATATCTTTTCCCATTCCATTGGTTGCCTTTTAGTTTTGTTGATTGTTTCCTTCGCAGTGCAGAAGGTTTTTATCTTGATGAGGTCCCAATAGTTCATTTTTGCTTTTAATTCCCTTCCCTTTGGAGATGTGTCAGGTAAGATATTGCTGCAGCTGAGGTCAGAGAGGTTTTTTCCTGCTTTCTCCTCTAGGGTTTTGATGGTTTCCTGTCTCACATTCGGGTCCTTCATCCATTTTGAGTTTATTTTTGTGAATGGTGTAAGAAAGTGGTCTAGTTTCATTCTTCTGTATGTTGCCGTCCAATTCTCCCAGCACCATTTGTTAAAGAGACTGTCTTTTTCCATTGGATATTCTTTCCTGCTTTGCCAAAGATTAGTTGGCCATAGTTTTGTGGGTCCAATTCTGGGGTTTCTATTCCATTGGCCTATGTGTCTGTTTTTGTGCCAATACCATGCTGTCTTGATGATTACAGCTTTGTAGTAGAGGCTAAAATCTGGGATTGTGATGCCTCCCACTTGGGTCTTCTTCAATATTACTTTGGCTATTCAGGGTCTTTTGTGGTTCCATACAAATTTTAGGATTGCTTGGGGCGCCTGGATGGCTCAGTCGGTTAAGCGTCCGACTCCAGCTCAGGTCATGATCTTGCGGTCCGTGAGTTCAAGTCCCGTGTCGGGCTCTGTGCTGACCGCTCAGAGCCTGGAGCCTGTTTTCGGATTCTGTGTCTCCCTCTCTCTCTGACCCTCCCCCATTCATGCTCAGTCTCTCTCTGTCTCAAAAATAAATAAACGTTAAAAAAAAAAATTCAAATTTTAGGATTGCTTGTTCTAGCTTTAAGAAGAATGCTGGTGCAATTTTGATTGGGATTGCATTGAATGTGTAGATTGCTTTGGGTAGTATTGACATTTTAACAATATTTATTCTTCCAATCCATGAGCACGGAATGTTTTTCCCATTTCTTTATATCTTCTTCAATTTGCTTCATAAGCTTTTACAGATCTTTTATATCTTTGGTTAGGTTTATTCGTAGGTATTTTATGATTCTTGGTGCAGTTGTGAATGGGATCAGTTTCTTTATTTGTCTTTGTGTTGCTTCATTATTAGTAAGAATGCAACTGATTTCTGTACATTGATTTTGTATCCTGTGACTTTGCTGAATTCATGTATCAGTTCTAGCAGACTTTTGGTGGAGTCTGTCGGGTTTTCCGTGTATAATATGTCATCTGCAAAAAGTGAAAGCTTGACTTCATCTTTGCCAATTTTGATGCCTTTGATTTCCTTTTGTTGTCTGATTGCTGATGCTAGAACTTCCAACACTATGTTAAACAACAGTGGTGAGAGTGGACATCCCTGTCGTGTTCCTGATCTCAGGGAGAAGGCTTTCAGTTTTTCCCCATTGAGGATGATATTAGCTGTGGGCTTTTCATAAATGGCTTTTATGATCTTTAAGTATGTTCCTTCTATCCCGACTTTCTCGAGGGTTTTTATTAAGAAAGGATGCTGAACTTTGTCAAATGCTTTTTCTGCATCGATTGACAGGATCATATGGTTCTTATGTTTTCTTTTATTAATGTGATGTATCACCTTGATTGATTTGTGAATGTTGAACCAGCCCTGCATCCCAGGAATGAATCCCACTTGATCATGGTGAATAATTCTTTTTATATGCTGTTGAATTTGATTTGCTAGTATCTTATTGAGAATTTTTGCATCTGTACTCATCAGGGATATTGGCCTGTAGTTCTCTTTTTTTGCTGGGTTTCTGTCTAGTTTGGGAATCAAAGTAATGCGGGCTTCATCGAATGAGTCTGGAAGTTTTCCTTCCCTTTCTATTTTTTGGAACAGGTTGAGAAGGATAGGTATTATCTCTGCTTTAAATGTCTAATACCATACTGTTTTGATTACTGTAGCTTTGTAATATGGTTAAAATCAGGAAGCCTGATGCCTCCAGCTTTATTCTTTCTCAGGATTGCTTTGGAGTCTTTTGTGGTTCCATACAAATTTAAGGATTGTTGTTCTAATTCTGTCAAAAATGCCATGGGAATTTTGATAGATATTGAATCAGATCTGTAGATTGCTTTGGGTATTACGGACATTTTAACAATGTTAATTCTTCAGACCCATGAACATGGAGTATCTTTCCACTTATTTGTGTCATCTTCAGTTTCTTTCATCAGTGTTTTATAGTTGTCAGTATACAGGTCTTTTAACTTCGTGGTTAAGTTTATTCCTACGTATTTTCTTGTTTTTTGATGCTACTATAAATGGGATTGTTTTCTTAATTTATTTTTCCAGTAGTTCATTGTTATTGCCTAGAAATGCGACTGATTTTTGAATGTTGAATTTGTATCTTCCAATTTCACTGAATCATTTATTAGTTCTAACGGTCTTTTTGTGTGTGTGAAGTCATTAGGGTTTTCTATATATAATATCATGCCATTTGCAAACAGAGACAGTTTTACTTCTTTTTGATTTGGATGCCTTTTTCTTCTTGTCTGATTGCTCTGACCAGGATTTCCAATACTATTATGTTGAATAGAAGTGGTTAGAGGGGACACCCTTCCTGATCTTAGAGGAAAAGCTTTCGGCCTTTTAGAGTTAAGTATGATGTTAGCTGTGGGTTTGTCACACATGGGTATGTTCTATATATGCCCAGTTTATTGAGACTTTTTATTATGAAAGGATGTTAAATTTTGTCAAATATTTTTTGCATTTATTGAGATTATCATATAATTTTTATCCTTCATTTTTGTATCTCATTTATTGATACGTGTATGTTGAACCATCCTTGCATCCCAGGAATAAATCCCACTTGATCATGGTATATGATTCCATTAATGTACTGTTGAATTCAGTCTGCTAAAACTGTATTGAGTATTTTTGCATCTATATTCATCAGGGATGTTGGCCTCTAATTTTCTTGTAGTATCCTTGTCTGGCTTTGGTATCAGGGTAATATTGGCCTTATAAAATGAATTTGGAAGAATTCTCTATTTTTTGGAAGAGTTTGAAAAGGATTAATATTAATTCTTCTTTAAATGTTTGGTGTAACTTACCAGTGAAGCCATCTGGTCCTGGACTTTTTTTGTTGTTGGGAGGTTATCGATTACTGCTTCAACCTCCTTAGTCATGTTCAGATTTTCTACTTCTTCATGATTCAGTTTTGGTAAATTGCATGTTGCTAGGAATTTATCCATTTCTTCTAGGTTTTCTAATTTGTTGGTATATAATTGTTTATAGTAGTTTCTCGTGATCCTTAGTGTTTCTATATTATCAGTTGTAATGTCTCTTTTGAGTTTTTCTCTTAGTTTAGCTAAATGTTAATTTTGTTTCTTTTTCAAAAAAAAAAAAACTGCTTAGTTTCATTGATCTTTTCTGTTATCTCTTTAGTCTCTATTTAGTCTCTTTCCTATCTGTATCTATTTAGTCTCTTTTCTCTCTGATCTTTGTTATTTTCTTCCTCTTCTAACTTGGACCTAGGTTGTTCTTCTTTTCCTAGTTCCTTCAAGTGTAAAGTTAAGTTGTTTGAGATTCTTCTTGCTTAATGTAGGTGTTTATCAATATAAACTTCCCTCCGGTTTTTGCTGTATCCCATAAGTTTTGGTCTGTTGTTTTTCTGTTTTCATTTGTCTCAGGATAGTTTTGATTTCCCTTTTGATTATGTCTTTGACTCATGTTTTGTTTAGTAGTGTGTTGTTAATCTCCACATACTTGTACATATTCCAGTTTTATTGTAATTGATTTCCAACTTCATACCATAGTGGTCAGAAAAGATGCATGATATGATTTCCATCTTCTTAAAGATATTAAGACTCTTTGTAGCCTAATATATGATCTTTCCTGGAGAATATTTCATGTGTACATGAGAAGAATGTGTATTCTGCTGCTGTTGGGTGGAATATTCTGTGTATGTCAGTTAGGTCTATCTGGTCCAATATGTCATTTAAGTGCAATGTTTTCATATTGACTTTCTGTCTGGATGATCTATCTATTGTTGACAATGTACTGAAGTCCCCTGCTATTACTGTATTGCTATCTATGTCTCCCTTCAGATCTGTTAATGTTTGCTTTATATATTTAGGTGCTCTGATGTTGGGTGTATAAGTATTTATATTTGTTATATCTTCTTGATGAATTGACTCCTTTATTATTATATAATGACCTTTCTACTACTGGGAATTTTTAGCTTAAAGTCTACTTTGTTTCATACAAGTAGAGCAGCTACCCCTGCTTTCTTTTGATTTCCATTTGTATGGAATATATTTTCCATCCTTTCACTCTCAATCTGTGTGTGTCCTTAAAACTGAAGTGATTCTCTTATACGCAATATTGGGTCTTGTTTGTTTGTTTTGTTTTTATCCATTCAGCTAACCTATATTTGTCTAAACTTAGTCCATTTACAATTAAAGTAATTATTGATAGGTAAGGACTTACTAGTGCCGTTTTGTTCATTGTTTTCTGGCTGTTTATTCCTTTCTCTCCTTTATTCCTTTCTCTCTTTCTCTCTTCCTTTGTGATTAGATGATTTTATATAGCAGTATGCTTTGATTTCTTTCTCTTTCTCTTTTGTGTATCTGTTAGAGGCTTGTGCCTTGTGGATACCCTGAGGCCTACCTAAAACATCCAGAACCTGAATTAATTATATGGCTGGACAGTTAGATGAAAGAAGGATCTGGTGGGGACAGAAGATAACTTGCATCCAGTCTGATTAGTTGGAAAGAAACAGAAGTGAGGATCAGTGTTGCTACAAAGACAAGTAGGCATCAAAACCACCTCCGGATCCCCAGCACCATCCTTCACCACATACAGCTGTCTCTGAAAGGCAACTACTGGTGCTACTGGCAGCTTCCTTGGAAGACAAAGGGAGGCCCTGGCCACCTCAACGTGAGAACTGATCCCACCAATAGGAAAATTATTACTATTATTACTAGGAAAATTGAAATTACTATTACTATCATTCAGACGGGTGGTGTTTGCCAAACTTGTACACCCTAAGCCTGCTAAGAGTAGCACAATGATACAAGCAGACTAAAGGAAACTTGGTTTTCTTAAACAATACTAAATTATTACGACTAGCAGACAGTTTTAAAGGAGAATAAGAGATTATAATTAGATATGGAGCAGCCTGTGGTATGCTAATTGCTAAACGAGTGAGATGTCACCGACATGTTTTCTCCCAAAGGTGTTTATTTTGTTAAAATATTTTTGGAAGAAAATTCGACAGAGGTTGATCCTCCTGTTTATCTTTTATCTTTACAGTTTCATGGATTTTTGTTAAGGCTTTTTCAGTGATATCATTTCCAGACTGAAGATGATTGTAAGATGTAAGCTACTAGCTTATTAAACTGAATTACAGTTTCTAATTAGAAAATAGCGTTGTGTTTATTAAATATAACTATGCCTAGCAGGCATTTTTGCTAGCAGTGACGAAGTCCACAGAGTATTGAGACTCCTTTCTTAGTCTACCACTCATTGTACCAAGATTCCTTGAAAGAAGGGATCGACTTACATTTTTTTTTCTGTTTACTTTTAGTAAAACCTTGATTGATCTGAACCTAGACTATGGTTAATTTAATTTAGAACTGCTCCTGTGGTTTAGTCCATGTTACCGATGATTTTTGGTAATAATTTTATATGAGGAGAGACAAATGGTTGAGCCTTTTTCAGACTGAGGTTCTTTTCGATACATTTGAGTCATTTTAAATGTGACTTCTCGGGGCGCCTGGGTGGTGCAGTCGGTTAAGCGTCCGACTTCAGCCAGGTCACGATCTCGCGGTCCGTGGGTTCGAGCCCCGCGTCAGGCTCTGGGCTGATGGCTCGGAGCCTGGAGCCTGTTTCCGATTCTGTGTCTCCCTCTCTCTCTGCCCCTCCCCCGTTCATGCTCTGTCTCTCTCTGTCCCAAAAATAAATAAAAACGTTGAAAAAAAATTTTAAATGTGACTTCTCATTGATATCTTAGAGGTATAAAGCATTGGAAATTTGATAAATGATACTATTTCCCAGGTTACACCTAAAAATGTTTTCTTCTAACCAAGACCCTCCTAGAAGTTTAAGTTTACTTATTTTTGAAAGAGAGAGACAGACAGAGCAAGGGGGGAGGGGCAGAGAGAGAGAATCCCAAGCAGGCTCCACATTGTCAGCACAGAGCCCAATGTGGGGCTCAAACTCAAAAACCGTGAGATCATGACCTGAGCCGAAACCAATGGCTGGACACTTAACTGACTGAACCCCCCAGGCATTCCCGCTCATAGAAGTTTTGTCTAATCATCTGCTTCTTCTGGATGGGTAGATAGATGGATAGAGAAAATTCTTACTTAAAGCAAATTAGTATTCTGATTATTGTTATTTTCCAATTAATCAAAGTTTTGAAACTTGCACTATAGTTAGAAATTGATATTGCTGCTTTATATCTGTGTTATTCTTCAGACTACGTTTTCCACACATTACCTGTAAGAAACATTCCTGATCACTCATGAAAAGCAACAAGCCCCAAATCCCTCAGAATTACTAAAGAATTCTTCATGGAGAATTTTAAGTGGAGAATATTAAAAACAAAATGGCATATGGAAATTGTCATGGTTCTAGATCTAGGTGTGACTAGTTTGGCATTTTTGTTGTTTTTGTTTTATTCTTTGTGTCACTCACATAAGAATTTTTTAATGCATTTTCTCCCCTGCACCATATGCATCTAGAATCCTTCACATGTAGACTGAAAATAGAAGATGTCCAGGTACCAGGCCCTTAATCGCCCTTTCCCATGCAGAAATCTCATTACTTCTGGATGGGCCCTGCCTGCTTGCAGATCCCCGCGCAGCTTCGCCTACCATCCACTTGCATTGCTGAAGGCTCTTTTACACTCTCACCTGTTTGCAGAGTAGCACGTTAAGGCTGACTGGCAGGGAAAATACGTCCCTGTAGGCTTGCCTCAGACATCTTGCTTCTGCCTACGGTGGTACATTTTCAGATGAACTCATTGTTAAAGAACTCTAGTCACAGATTTTTTTCTGACATAAAACTCAAAGTTTCAGTAGAACTGGAAAACCACGAACACTGTCATAATTCTCACGGAAAGGCATTTGTGAAGTGAAAGATCTGTAATAAGCAACGGGATGCCATTTTGTGATTTTCCTTCCCCCCGTGAAGTTTCATGAAAGGTTCATTAAATATATCATTTCAAGAATATCTCTTTAGTTTCCGAGACAATTCTCCTAAAGATACTTTTTAAAAATTACTTTTTCTGATAAGCTGTTGTTAAATTTTAGGGACATCCCTGTGGATTTCAAGTACATAGCAGAGCCCAGTATGCACTCGATGCCTGCAGTGACTTTGTCTCCAAATGGTGAGTCAGTAGGTAGAATGTGGTTTTAATGTGTTTTATGAGCCTCTCAGACAAAGTGTGATTTCTGTCTTCAGAAGAACTTTGGCCATTCCCTCCTAGGGCAAGTCTGTCACAGGGTCATACTTGTATAAGGCAATGTTTTCAAAATTGGAAATAATCACTGGTTTTCATAAGTGAGTCACCTCACCCATTCTCTTGTTTTTTTATACATAAATAAATAAGCAAGCAAACAAGCAAACTGAATTCTAGCTAACACTGAGCATCTTAAGGATTTCTATCTGAGGATCGGGTTTTGTTTTTGTTTTTTTGAGAATTCTCCTTCCGACAGAACCGTGTTCAGTCATTTAGTGATTTACTGTGAGTTCTTTCTCTTTCAAGGGATAGAAAATTTTGATCTGGTTCCCCATAATAAAAATACTTTCGCAATTTACCATAAAAGATTTTCTCAGGCAAAATAAAAAAGATAAATCCGTCTAATACTATTTTCTATTCAATAATGCATTGCCTTTTAAGTATAAGGTAATTTGCACTACAGAGATACCGTGACAGTTTACTGATATAATTATAGCTCTCCATGAGGGTATTAAAGTAGAGGATCTGATGTTTGGGCAACACTCATCAAATCACTGTTAACTCACATAGCTCCTGTGAATGTAGAGCAAGGAAGAAGAAAGAGGCAAGAAACAGTTTGTGCTTCCATCAAGGAGTCTGCCACAGGCAAATCAGTGATCACTTCTGTCAAATGCCCTATGATTTTTATGAGAAGAGCAACCTAACTGGGTTCTGCTTTGATAATCACATTGTATACTTGTCACATTTGTCACCCTGTGTCTACATTTTATGTATGCATTTTTAAACTATCCATCACAGATATCGTGCCCTGAACAAGGCTATTTACCCTCTCAGACTGAATACTGTTAAGAGCATTTCCTTAGTTAATAATGTCTGCAAGTTCCCTAGGATGCAAAAAGATAGGCTCTCGAGGCTTTGGTGAGTCTTGGGTAGATAAAAGCAACTTGGCCTTTCAATACAGTTTCTATAATTGTTTGGGGATACATCTTTTTTGAATAGTTTTATTTAATAATCCTAGGTTTTCTCACCAAGAGGTAATCTTTCCTTTTTCCGTAATTAACATAGGTAAATCTCTTTTCCTCCATGGTTCTGTTGGACTTAGTCCAAGTTAATTTTATTTAATAAAATTTTATTTGAGTTCTGTTAATGCTAAACTCAGAATTTCTGTATATCCTTATATAGGCAAAAAAAAGCTTTTATATGGAGAGTACTTAATGATACAGGATTATATGCACAAAATCCATTACTTTATACATAAATCCCTCTTGTCAGCAACACATTTGTAATACCTTACAGACAGTATAGTAAATTCATTTTCCTATTGTTGTAAAGTGGTTGGTAACAAGAGAATATTAATGTCTGAACATATTTAAAATAAAGTCTTTTTAGAATTTCTGGTCTTGGCTCTAAAATGTCCCATTTCTTGAATTTACAGGGAAATGGCTAGCGTGCCAATCGATGGACAACCAAATCTTAATTTTTGGAGCACAGAATAGATTTAGATTAAATAAGAAAAAAATTTTTAAGGGCCATATGGTAGCAGGTTACGCTTGTCAGGTGGACTTTTCACCAGACATGAGGTAAGTTTAAATCTCCTGTATTCTCATATTCAAATAATGATGATATGACCTACCGTTGTACAAGTAATAACACTTTAAAAATCACTCCCACATATGTAATTGTATGAGAACTGTGCAGATTGTCACAATGCCTGCTGGAAAGGCAAGAGCAAGCTATGAAAACTACATTTGGCTTTTTTAAGTTCTGTACTGTGTCTCCTTATACTGCTTGGTCCTGTGCCTTTAACCACATCATAAATGCCTATCTATACAGGCAGTGCCTTCTTGTCTCTCTGCTCTTCTAACAAGGCTAGCCAGACTGTGATCGCTCTACTGCTATAGATCGCTCTACAGCAGAATTAATTCTGTATCACAGTGTTGACATGAACAACATCACGGCAGCCTTTGTGTTGAGACTCAAATCCAGCTCTTGGCTCTTTCTAGGCTGCACTGGATTTGCGGAGCCCAGGTGGAGCCTTTCTTGGAGTTAAACTCTGCACTCATTCCCCTATTCTCAGCTAAAATATATAGGTACAAGTAATTCTGAAGTCTCTGCAACCTTGTATGTTTAGGCTAGGAGTTGACCCCTCTGAGTCAGTCTTAAACATTTTCAAAAGACGTTGAAGCCAGAAAATAACCATGAAGGTGGTCGAGTCTGACTCTGGTAGAACCGGTGTTCGCTGGCTCTGTGTGAAGCTCGTTTCCCTGCACCGTTTCTGTCTAGAGAGTGATTTAATACTCCATTTATTGTGGCCCCTGGGTTTCCATAGTTAATAAATTTCCAAGTGAATGAATTTTTAATTTATTAAATAACTTCCAAGTTAATAAATTTTGACTCATAGGCTGGTAGCTCAATGGGGAGATTTTTTAAGTAGAAGTTTAAATTATAGACTACTTTATACTCTACTGTGTTATTCTGAGTATTGTATATTCATATTGACTTTTTTTTTTTAATGTTACAGGGAAAAAGATGAACTCTTTCTCTGTTCCTTATCCACTTTAAGGTGTTTCAATAATTTGAACTTATTTTCCTTCCCATTCTAGCTATGTGATTTCAGGAGATGGAAATGGAAAATTGAATATCTGGGACTGGAAGACCACAAAACTCTACAGTCGATTTAAAGCTCATGATAAGGTGTGCATAGGTGCAGTGTGGCATCCTCATGAAACATCGAAAGTCATCACATGTGGTTGGGATGGTCTCATTAAATTGTGGGATTAATGAGATTCATCCTTATCTAGGGTCATTTTTGATCCAATATCATATTTAACTATATTTAATTATTAAATGTGTTGGATGACAACTTGATTTACAAATTATGATTTCCTTACATGGCCTTATGAAGTTGACCCATTGTTTAAAAAAAACGTTTCTTGTAAATTTGTCTCCTATAATTTCATTGGCAATTTCATTTAGTTCTTTATAGATGTTATTTATACAGAGAATGACCACTGACTTTCCATTTGGTGAGGGTTATTGTTGGCAGGCAGTTGGGGTTTACCCAGTCGATATACTGAAAGGATCTCTCTTGAATTGAGGAAGAATCCCTGGTGGATTTGGGGTTTTAAAGGAGGTAATATAACTAATGACAAATAATTCAGAAAGTCACCATATGTGTACCTCTTCGACAAAAAGGGAAGTAAGGAACAGGGATGGTATAATTTAATGTGAATGTGAAAGAAGGATAAAACCACCCACAATTATTGTTCCCATTATTTTTGGTGGGTCAAGTTCAAATCTTTTGGATTCAGGAGTTCTATTTTTTATGACATATATTGTGTGTTTACTTGTAAGCCAGCAATCTTCTCTAACTGCAGATATTCCTCTAATTATTAAACGATGGAAAATAAACAGTCCAGAGTTCTTTCCTTGGCTTTCTTCCTGATCAGTACAGACAGGACTATATATATAATCAGAGAATTATGTTATTTTTGAAGGTGACACTCAAGAGGATGAGTGAAGACTTTGAATTTTATTTGTATTTACTGTCTGTAAGGACCTGGCTACACTTTCAGAAATCAGGGTCTCCTAGGTCATTGATTCATAGATGTTACTACTGAAATACTCCTCATAGGAGACAGGGTATGAGGTCATCGTCCAAAGTGTCACCTTGTCATTTCTTTGAAGTTGTATGTTTTATCTTCAAAATTATTCTGATTTTGCTCGTGGATATAGTCAACAGAACTTTTTAAGATCTGAAAAATGTTTAACTTCTTTCCACATCTTTGAGTAAAATTGATACTCCAAGAAGTTGGCTAAGGTTCCCCAGTTTGAGAAGCAATAACTGTGGTTGGTTGGTTTAAAAAAAAAAACTTAAGTTTCAAATTGTGGAATCAAGATAGCCTCTCGAATACAGTAGCTAATAGCCCTTTGGGTGACAAGCCATTTCTTCTGGTTTAGTACAAATCTCTATAATATATTTGAATATACTTTGAAATATTTCAGTACCATGCTTACAAAGAACGGTTCATCGTGGCTCAGAGTGCCGACGTGGAGACCAAAATCATGTTGAATGTTGATATCCTAAGGGCATTAGCTCGGAGTCCTGGGCTATCAATAGCAATTCATGCTCCTTGTGCTTAGAACTTCCATTTTTAAAAATTAATTTCTAAAAAGGCCTGGTATTGATGACCTGGTACTAGAGCCACACATAAATAAATCCCAAAGAAGAAAATGGAAAAAGAGAATAAAAATGGTAGACGTGTTATTTTTGGACACACAGACACTCAAAGAAATAAGAATACACTGCCTGGCTGCTACACTGCCTTTCTGTATCTGCCAGGAAGGGTGGCTGCCGTTCCTGAAGAGGAAGGAATTCACACAAGACCTTTTCTTCAGTCCCAAGCCACTGGTTTTAACAAATGTGAATTACTGAAATGTGATGGGACAAAAAGAATTAATCCATACATTTAAACTTTGATCTTGTTCAGCATCAGTATTGTGTACGTTACAAATCATAATTTCTAAATCTGGGTTTATTTTATTGTGTTTTTGACTGTTTCTAAACTAAGTAACTGTATATAAAAGTTGTCTCTTTTTTAAAAAGATCGTATTTTTAAATAAAGCATTTTTGTAGAAAGTATTATCAAAATTTTCATTCTTAGTTTTAAGTGTTAACTCTGTTGAGAGACAACAGATTAAACCATTCGCAGATTTTCATGGGTCATTTTTATCTTATGGGGAGAAATGGTGCTTTAGAGGTGGGGATGGTATTTTAATATGGAACATTAGTGGGTTTATTCTAGTTACGTAACAAAAATACAGGGCAGCACGCTGAGAGCACACAGATTAAGTTTAACGCCTTCCATATTTATACACCTAGTGGTGACACTGAGTCATGACTGTACCTATTTCAGAGTACACAAATGAGTGCGGCTCTTGCCCAGCTTCAAAAAGCCTCAAGACCATCCATATGGTCGCTGAAATTAAGTGGTTACCTTCTGGCCCCTTTTCCTCACTGCAACCTTTTTATCACACCCAGGACAGATTTCCTCCCTAAAGGTTGGAATGAAAGTGATGCTATACTGAAAGTTTTAATCAAATGAACATTTAAATATTGAAGCACAAGCTGGGAATGTTTTGCCCTAAGGAGACACTCTGAAGATAAAGGACAGGGAATAGCGTCAAACAGGCGCTTCCCTAGGTAAAAAAGTATAGTGATTCTTGACGATGCACTGTGAGGGTGCCTGATGTCCTTAGCACGTTTATAAATTACCGGGAGGAAAACAAGAACAGTGAAATCTTAAACCCTTGGATGATAGCCATAAGGACTGCCACACTTCGTGGGTTACGGAGGCTCTCCTTGGAAAAAAGTGTTTCTCAGAGCGGACTGAGGACCAGCTGTATCAGAATCACGTGGAGATGATGTTGCTCACCGAGATACAGAAAAGAAAATGGAGGTTCGTTGGAGGAGCCAGTGAACATATATATTTCTGTGTTCATTCATATATTCATATTTTTGTGTCTATATATATATATATTCTTCACTGGATCAAATTCAGCACTTGTAGTAAGGTCCCCAGTTGATAGGCAGGTACACTGAGGATGAGAAACACTGATGTAGAGTCTATCTTGAGCCTCATTTCAGAAACATGTAAACTCAAGACAAATTTTGCTAACCAAAAACAAATACATGTGTGTGCATGCGTGTTTGTGTATATATGCATGTGTGTGTGTGATTATATGTATAGATATACATTATCTGTATTTCTATGTGTACTTTCCATGTTCATAATCACTATAATAATTGTAGGAACCACTTTCTCAACCTAAACACCACAATTTTATCTGGAACTTAAGGGAAAAGAAGGCACAACTTGCAGCCAGAGTCCTTAGAGTGGCTTTATTTTTAGTGACAAAGAAAGATAATTCCTTTGCTGGTACAGCTTCCTGTAACTGCAGTCACAAAGTTCAGATGAATTTTTTTTTAGCTCTCCACAACCTACTCTCCACCCTTCAGCATTTGAGATCTGAGGGACTAACTCAAATCTCAAGCATATTTTAAGTACATGTCCCAGTATCATGCTGTTGAATAGAAAAATGTGAGCTGTGTAATTTTTTTTCATGTGTGTCACTTTTAACTTTCTCCCATCCAAGTACTAACCAGGCCCGACCCTGCTTAGCTTCCGAGATCAGACGAGATTGGGCGCGTTCAGGGTGGTATGGCCGTAGACTTTAACTTTCTAATGTAATGGTCACATTTAAAAAAAAACAAAAAAACCCAGGGGTGAGGCACCTGGGTGGCTCAGTCGGTTAAGCATCCGACTTCGGCTCAGGTCATGATCTCATGGTTTGTGAGTTCAAGCCCCATGCCAGGCTCTGTGCTGACAGCTCAGAGCCTGGAGCCTGCTTTGGGCTCTGTCTCCTCTCTCTGCCCCTCTCCACTTGTGCCCTGTCTCTCAAAAATAAATAAATGAAAAAAAAAAAAAAAAAAAAAAAAGGTTAAAAAAAAGCCCAGGGGTTGTTAATTTTAATATTTTAGTTAAGATAACATATCCAAGGTATTACTTCAACATTCAATTATTTTTTAAATATTTACTTTTCTCATACTAAGTCTTTGAAATCTGGTGTATATTTTACACTTAACAGCACATCTCCATTCAGACCCTAAACATCCATGAAATATTCCACCTCTTTTATACCAAGTCGATTTACATGCCCAAGTTGTTGCAAAGAGAGTCTTCTAATAACTGAATCAGGTATAAGTTTTTAAATTTAAGTTAATTAAAAGTAAATACAATGTAAAACTCAGTTCCTCAGTCACATTAGCCACATTCTAAGTGCTCAATAGCAAAATGTGACTAATGGCTGCCATACTGCACGTACCAGGCCTAGCAGCACATTTTACGTGGTTCAAATGTTCAACTTTACTGCTTCATCTTCTAAGGTTCAAACTACCTAAAAAATGTTAAGAATGTGCATGTTTACAGCCGCTCTGGAAAGCAGTGTGGAGGTTCCTCAGAAAATTAAAAATAGACCTACCCTATGACCCAGCAATAGCACTGCTAGGAATTTATCCAAGGGATACAGGAGTACTGATGCATAGGGGCACTTGTACCCCAATGTTCATAGCAGCACTCTCAACAATAGCCAAATTATGGAAAGAGCCTAAATGTCCATCAACTGATGAATGGATAAAGAAATTGTGGTATATATACACAATGGAATACTATGTGGCAATGAGAAAAAATGAAATATGGCCTTTTGTAGCAACGTGGATGGAACTGGAGAGTGTAATGCTAAGTGAAATAAGCCATACAGAGAAAGACAGATACCATATGGTTTCACTCTTATGTGGATCCTGAGAAACTTAACAGGAACCCATGGGGGAGGGGAAGGAAAAAAAAAAAAAAAGAGGTTAGAGTGGGAGAGAGCCAAAGCATAAGAGACTGTTAAAAACTGAGAACAAACTGAGGGTTGATGGGGGGTGGGAGGGAGGGGAGGGTGGGTGATGGGTATTGAGGAGGGCACCTTTTGGGATGAGCACTGGGTGTTGTATGGAAACCAATTTGTCAATAAATTTCATATATATATAAAAAAATAAAGAATACAATCATGATACAGAATCAGAAAAAGAAACAAAAAACAAAAAACAAAAAAAAAAAGAATGTGCATGTTTATACTTTTCTGTGCTACATTTTGGGCAGTTTCCTCCAGTTCACCTGGAGGTCTCTTCACCTGTGTCTAATCTGCCACTTAATCCGTTAAATGTATTCCAATGACTTTCCCTTGACGGAAGGTCTATTTGTATAGTCTTTTACGCCTGTAATCATTTTAAACAATTTGTATTTTCTTTAAGATTTGCTATGTCAAGTTCTTAGGCTGAAAATCCCAGTGTTTATTGTGTCTGTCAACTCGACCTCATGGTGGGCCATTTCTTTGTCACTTGTAACTTTGTGTTAAGAATGCATCTCCTGTGGGTCTTGTTTTGTTTTTCATTTTGTTTTTTAAGAAAGCCTTTGTAGTCTGAGTTGAAGCAGTCCCTTTGCAGTGGTGTTACATTTGCTTCTGCCATCTACCCTCACCCTCACTCCCTCAGTTTTTTACCTCAGTTTCTCACCTTATGGTTTTCCTCACCATGAGATTAATATAAATTCAATTCCTTAAAACGGCCAGGGGCTTCAAATTCTCATGGGAAACTTTGATTTCCTCCTAGAGCTACAGCAAGGATAAAGCTTTCTTGTGGTGTGGGGGTGAGAGGGGTGGGTTTTTTAGGACTCTTCCTTTGAGGCTGTCGCCCTCCAACGGGCCCACTGCTGCAGGTGTCTCCAGGACAATCCTTTCCCCCAACACAGCCTTATGTCCAGTGCTGTAGGCCTCTAGCATCACTGATACACTCAACTCCTAGCACTAATGCAGGAGGTACAGGTTCCTGCTCTGTCAGGGTCCAGGCTCCCTCTGAGCTTCGTGTGTCTGAAGATTTTTCTTTCTCACGAATTCATCCATACATATAAAGGTATATGTCTATACATTTGTGTTGTGTGTGTACAAAAGGTAACACGTTCACACATGTACACACAAAAGGATCACCATAGATACATACATACTTAACCTAGTATCTTCAGATATCGCCAATTTTTTAGGACATTCTCGAAACAAAAGGGTAAACCAGTGCAGTCTGAGACCTGTTTTTTAGAACCAGGTGAGTTTAAGTGTGTTATCCAAAAAGGTACTTTGCCTAAGGGGACTTCATTTGATTGGAGAGCCATCAGAACAGAGTCCCCTATTATCTGGGCCTTTTTTTTTTTTTTATGTTTACTTATTTTGAGGGAGAGAGACAGAGTGCGAGCAAGGGGGGGGGGCAGAGAGAGAGGGAGACACAGAGTCCGAAGAAGGCTCCAGGCTCTGAGCTGTCAGCACAGAGCCTGACGCGGGGCTGGAATTCACCAACCACGAAATCACAACCTGAGCCGAAGTCGGACAGTTAACCGACTGAGCCACCCGGGTGCCCCGGCCTTTTCTTCTGAATAAGCACATCATTTGGATCCTTCTGAATTTATCCCAAGGCTTCCCTTTATAGCGCACAAATCAAGAAATTATCCTACCACTGTCTAAGCCTTCTCTAATCACAAAAACCTTAGAATAACGAGATCATCAAGGTAGGAGAAACCTTAGAAATCAAATATTCCAACCTAACATAAGAAAACAGGCCAATAAAGGTGATGATTTGTTTAATACCACATAGCTAGTTACCCACAGCATCAAAATCTGTCTCCTTTCATCCTACTATTCTGCCACCTTTACATAATGCAACTTTCTTGTGTATTTTTTAAATCTCAGATTTGCAGCATAATCTTTGCGGCTTCCAGCTTGCTCTCTCCGAGGTAATTTAAAAGAAACACTCAGATACCCAGATTATGTGTGTTTCATTCTTCAGTAAAACAGAACCTAGCTAAAGACGTTCTCTTGGCCTCTTCCATTAGAGTCGGGCCCCCATCACTTTCTCACAACTGTGCCCACAGCAACATTGCTAGTTTTACAAAGCATCAGTTTTAATGAGAGCTAGCATTTTTCCATATAGTGCTAAACACGAAGTATGGCACTAGCTTGCTTGATTTATTTTCCTTGAGGACAGAAATATAATTATGTAAAGAATTTCAATAAGATCTAAATGTAGGCAGTTGAATACGTTGAATCTTTGGGTTCCGATTTCATGTGATAAGTAACTACAAATACCTCTCTCAATCAGAAAAAGACTTTTTTACATAGGGTTAAGTGTATTTACGAACTCACAAAGAACCAGCAATTGGCTAATACAAAAAGAATTACATTATTGCCTAAAAGGCAAAAACATAAACTTACCTCTAGCAGAAGTGAACAAGTATATTAATTGAGCTGGGAGGTACTATTGTCAAGTAAAATAATCTGTTTTAATGAGGGCTTCATTTTTAATCTGACAAAATACGATGATGAGGGGGGTTCCCCAGTATGAATCCAAGCTTTGCAAAATCCAAACATGTAATACTGCAGAAATACAAACCTTGTGCCATATTTACTATACCTAAAATCGTATAGCCAAGGCAGAAATGGCTTACACAAATAGCTAATCGGACTAAACACTGTAAATTCATGAGTTTGCAGTTACTTTTGTTCTACTTTTGTTCTACCCTGATGTAAACTCTAACAGATGTTCAACGAACAACTTCTCCCTGGCTGCCTTCATTTGAACGTACCAAATAGTTACAAATGTTTATCACATAACCTGTGATCGCTGCATCAAATACAATCACTCTAAGAGAAAAGGGAAATTCTGTTTTCTTTGACTTTAATTTCAACTTGTGGCACAGCTTGTGCTAAAAGGGGACCTCTGAATCTCTGACACACTGTGTCTTTCACCTAAAAAATAACAGATTTGTCATCATTTGAAGACCAATAGTAAATTGTATTTTCAGATCCATCTATGAGCATTGCTCTGTTAAGAATAAGCTCATGTATGTGCAGGTCAAAGACTAAACAAAGGAAACACTGAACTTCCAAGTGACTGTGCCCTTTCTAAACCCATGAGGAAAGTACCACACAGTGGGATGAGCCAGGGCCAAGAGCGGCTTCCAGGCCTTGCAAGAGCTTTTCTGGCAACTGAAATACTGACCGAGGGGTTGCTGGGTCCCCATATTCTTTCACTGAGCCTCCATTTGGCAGGCATATTTTAATCAAGTAGATTGTTTAAAAAAAATTTTTTTTTACATTTAGTTTTGAGACACAGAGAGAGACAGAGCACGAGCGGGGGAGGGGCAGAGAGAGGGAGACACAGAATCCGAAGCAGGCTCCAGGCTCCGAGCTGTCAGCACACAGCCCGATGCGCAGCTCGAACTCACTAACCGTGAGATCATGACCTGAGCCGAAGTCGGATGCTCAACCAACTGAGCCACCCAGGCGCCCCGCAAGTAGGTTGTTTAAATTAAACCTGCATGCTACAAAAATGTCCCAATGCTAACAGATTTGCAGGTCTGATCTTAGTATATTTGTGGTTCTCTCCCTCCCCCGCACACACACACACACACACCCCATTTACTAATAAGGAAGCAAAAATACATCCATGGGAGTAGCATCTTACATCTGTTAGAGGCTATTGAGGTGACATTGTGGAGGGAAGGGGGCCAGCACAGGCTCCGGATCTGAAAGGCTCAGATGTGGATTCCTGCTCTACCATCATCCACTAGTGGCATATTCTGGAAAAGCTATCTAATCTCTCAGAATTCCCTTACCGGTATAACTGGGAAAATTACACTTCCTGGCAGGGTTGCTGGGAGAATCAGGGGCAATCTCTGCCCAGTGCTGGACACACGCTAAGCTCTCAATAGCAGCTCCTGACTTCATCTGTTCTCTGTGTTTTGTTTGTGCTGCCTTTGTGGTGGTTACAGTGGTGCTGGTTCTCATTTTTCCCACTCTTCTCAAACAGGAGCTTCCCAAACAGCAGTCCTGTGGTACCCCAGACCCTGTCTCATGGCCTACACCAGTATTTCTCCGCAGCAGATGATTTTGCCACTAGGGGATATTTGCCACTGTCTGGAGACATGTGTGGTTGTCACAACCGAGGGAGCAGAGGGAGAGATGCTCCTGGTATAGAGTGGGGCCACGGCTGCTGCTGAACATTCTACAATGCACAGAACAGCCCTCCCTCCCCCAATAAGGAATTAGCCAACCCCAAATGGCAATCCGTGCTGAGGTTAAGAAACCCCAGCCTACACAATAAGCATAATAAATTTTAGAGGCAGGGAAACCATAGCAACAGTCAGAATACTCATCATAAATTTCAAACTATCCATGAAGGGAATGAAGGACAGCCTTAGAAATAAGCATAAAACAAGTACAAATAACTATTGAACAAGCTGCCTAGTAGGTGGGTGTGGGTGGGTGTGTTTGTGATTTATTTTGAGTGGTTTTTCTCCTTAACAGTGCAGCCATTCTTACCTCAGATATATATATAATGTAATGAAGTCAACGTTCTGCACCACCAATCTGGACTAAGTGGTAACCTGCCCTGTACAAAGGGGGCTTTCAGTAATTCCTTAAGTCTTCAATCTGATGAATTAAAAATCTTAATATGGGTGTGTACATATCTAAAACCTGATCAGCCTGGACACATAGGATTAGTACATTTCACACTTTAGTGTAAAAGAAGGTTTAAAAAAGGTTTAATGTAAAAAGTAGGTTTATTGTACATACCTCAATGTGGAAAATTTTAATTAAAAAATAAAAGAGAGAATCTGTGATATAATCCAAACAGGAACTAGGCTGAAGTTAACCTTGTTTTGGAGACAACACCATGCACACTGAGAGTTACGCCACTTTGTGCTTTTGAAATACCTATGGTCTTGAGAGCAACTTAACTGCTATTTTTTTTTTTTATTTTTTTAGAGTGGGGGGGGAGGAGGGAGAGAGAGAGAGGGAGACCCAGAATCTGAAGCAGGCTCCAAGCTCCGAGCTGTCAGCACACAGCCCAATGCAGGGCTTGAACTCACGAACTACAAGATCATGACCTGAAAAAGTCGCACACTTAACCGACTGAGCCACCCGGGCACTCCTAACTACTACTTTAAATCACGCTTATTCAAGCTGGTCTTCCCACCTCAATGAATTTTATTAGTGTACTATGAGTTTTAAAATAAAAACCTCATTTGTATTTTTCAAAATCATCACTACTAATTCAGAAAATCTTGTTCCCTTTTGAACTGAAGTTAGTAAGATTATCTAGCTAATATATCTTGGTTTCTCACTTGAGGAACGGTATTTTCAAACCACTGCAAGAAACAAAAAGCCAACACAGGGAACATCTGGAGTAAAAGGAGGTAAAAAATGGGGAAAAGGAATAAAGACTAGTAGCAATCAGTATTTTACTCACTCCCTAGATTTCTTGAACAAACAATGGACACAAAATTTTCCTGCTCTCTCAGGATGTAAAAATGCCAGGAAATAAACTTAATTTATAATAAGGTAATAATTTGCTTTATTTTATACCATTTAACTTATTTGAAGTAGAATTTTTGAAAATCATTCGTAGGGATAAATGTCTAATCCTATAAATAAAAATGATAGAGATCATTTGAACTACCGAGAACCTACACTTTTCTGTTTAATATTTAAAAATGTAAAAAAGATTGGCACTACTGAAATACTGCATAACCATCCCAGGAAAGATACAGATTTTGGCTCTCAGGCCACAGTCTTGTAACGAATGCCAACTGGCAGTTACGAAAAACTCCCTTAATCTTTCAGATCATGTATTAAAAAAAAAAAAAATATATTTGACAGCGTAGGCAAGTCGGTGGTTGAGAAATCAGGTCTGAAGTCAGAAAAGGCAACAGTAAAGACACGCAAATTCTGCTTTGTGCTTAGTTTCATAGGAACAGAAGGGGATTTAAGGCTGAGTCTGAAGGAATCCTGAGTTGAAGTTCTTGATGTTCTAGTCTTTGAAACTCAAAGACAGAATTTGGTGTGCCTGAGTTCCCAGAAACCAGCATCAGTGGCTCTTATAACCCCACAGCAGAGCCCTCGGCAAAAGGCAAGTAGGAATGATTGAAATCTACAAGGTTGTAAACAATGTTATTGACCAAGGTGAACAGAAAAAAACCTTTGAGTGAAAGTCAAAGGAAAGGCTCTGTTTTGAACAGTAAGCTACAAACTTAATCTCAGGAACGCAGTAAGAGTGGAAAATTTATGTAATTTCTTCTTCATGTTGCTGAATTCATGGACTTCAGACACAAAACGAATTTTAGGGAAAACAGATATGTGGGGGATTATCTTCCATGTTAAAAAGAAGGAGGACAAGCGTCCCCACTCTGTCAGAGGCAAACAGGTGAAAGGCCTAGCATCTGGGCAGATGGAGGTTGACTCCTATGGCCCTCTGTGTCCATCCCTTCCCTGAGTGTTAACTGTGCCCCTAGCACGTGGCAGGTGCCAAGCTACATGCACTACAGAGGCAATAACACAACCCCCGCCTCAAGCAGGTAACAGGCTAGTGGAGACTGGACAAGTACACCGATAATTAGACTACTGGACACGCCTCATGCTGTAATTATTTCCTTGAGTTCTTGATGAGGTCTTTCATCCTATTTCCATCTTGTATTCACCCAACTCAGAGTATAACAGCTACTTGCATTGAAAATATCTTTCTTCAGGAACAGCTGAGGTTTAGATAAATCTTTGTAACTATGAAAAAGCCTGAAACCCTTTAGTTCTAACTCTTTGAGGAGGCTGTACCAGAACCTCACGACACTGCTGTCCCGGCCACTGACCTCAAACCCGGGCCAGTGGAGATGAACCTCAAAGGTGAGCTGTCCAATTTGTTCAAGGACATCTTCCAGAATAAGATTTTCTAAAACTTTCCATTCTGCGCTTTCCAGATCTGCTTTGAGAACATCAATCTGTAACAAAATGATGAAATGAGATTAGCAGATTCAATAAGCGTTGTTAAAAATACCATCTTGACATCAGGAGCATCACCGTATAACTACCTCCTACGAAAGCAGAATGTTTCAAATTTTAGAGTTAGACAGCTTTTTCAAATGGCCACTGACAACATGAATTTCTTTTCTTTTAAATGTTTTTTTGTGCGTTTTTTAAAAAATGTTTGGGTTTTTTTGAGAGAGAGCACGAGTGGCGGAAGGGCAGAGAGAGAGAGAGGGACAGAGGATCTGAAGCAGGCTCTGATCTGACAGCACAGAGCCTCACGTGGGCCTCGAACTCATGAACTGTGAGATCAGGACCTGAGCCGAAGTCTGCTGCTTAACCAGCTGACCCACCCAGGCACCCGCAACATGAATTTTTAACCTCACTCCACACTAAATGTTAATATACAAATAATGAAATGCCAGCCAGAAATCATAATGAACCGTCCTACCTTCTGCCCAATGAGAATGGATGCCTGAGAAGGAGATGCTGGAGCATGTGTTTTCACAGAACTGCATGCCCATGGCCCCTCCCCAACAACCTAGACCCTGCTCACAGGAACCCAGCCATGGTCCAGACAGAATGGTGGCCCACCGGGAGGGACTGGCAGAGGGCCACTGCCTGCAAGACTGCCTCACGAACCTCAGCTCCCTCCAATTTCTCAGGACTAGAAGCCAGGCAGAGTTCTCAGGTATCTGAATGTTAGACTTGTAAAAAAAAAAAAATCTATTATTATTCCATGATTTCTTTTTCAAAGTAAACACCAGCACAGCATTTTAAAAGGGGGCGGGGAAGGGGGAGGCAACACCATCCTCTGTTCATCTAATGAATGTAAGTTCACATTCCAGGGAAGATGAAATATAGGAAGGGTAGGAAAGGATAGGAAAGATGCTGCAATTCATTAAGTCAGGAGAATCAGCTCGGTTTCGCTGGCTTTGCTATTAGAATAACAGAACCCCAAATACCTCCAGAAAGCAATGAGAGCTAACGACTTGCTGAGTGCTTATATGCGCCTGGCACTACGCATAGTGCTTCGCTTGCAACGTCCATTTACTCCTCTCAACGGTTCTGCAAGGGTGATGCTGTTTCCATCCCTGTTTGAAGTTTAGGAAACCCAGACTCAGAGAACAACCCATCCCCCGTCACACAGCCCGAGAGGCAGTAGTGACAGGTGAACTGAGTCTGTCTACCTGGAGCATGTTCTTAACCACTTATGCGATGCCGACTCCTCGTAAACCACAAGGGGCAAAATGGTAGCTCAGATTCCCTCGACGGCTTTCAGTGTGGAAACCAGGTTGCTATTAGAGAGTGAATAAGGGTCAGCGAGTAGAAGCAGTATTACCGACATCCCCAGTTTAGAGTTGCAGAACACGTTACAGCTTAAAGAATTACTCTCTACAGGTGCAATCTCAGTGAAACAGCCCTAGAGGCAGACAGAGACTTGGTAGAAATGACTCTGGGCTGTCAACACTGCTTGTGTGATTTCAGAGTTGGGTGGAGGAGAAGATACAGAGGATTTAGACATTACTGCTCCAGGAAAATGGTCTTGGCCCAGCAGCATCCTGAGATCCCAGGGGAGATGATTTGCCACTGTCTTGCTTTGGACAGTACCTCATGATCCACCTGGGAAAGAGGGATGGCAATACCCCAAGAATACCAAGAGGCCTTAGAATAGCCCAGATATCTGGAAGCCAGCCTGTCCAGACTCAAAGAGGAAAAAGCAACATGGAAAAACAAAACACAAAACAACTTTCTTTTCTGAAAGGAACCGACTAAAGGCAGATTCCAGAACATGCACAAGGGCTAAGATAATTCCTGTGAACTGGACACAACAGAATTAATTCACTCTTTTCTCATCTTGCTGCCCTCCCACCTTTTTGACTTGTTTAATCTTTGAGATTTTAAGCAGAATATTTCTGAATTAGGGTAATTAAACTGCCAGAAGAAATATAGAATTAAAACTTCACAAAATGTTCTCAATTAGTACAGAAAGTATCCCAAACTCAAAATCAACATTTTGCGCCAATTCACATAGTTAAGAATTTTTTTTAAATCCTTAGAGCCTTATTTCTTACCGTAGTTTTCTATGAGTTTGCACATATCGAACGTGATCAATAAAACGAACTATTAAAGGGACAGGGCAAAGTTAATCAGCCTAAAATTGACCTAAAAACTACACTGGTGAAGACAGAGGCATATACATTACATATTTTTTTCCAAACATATTTTTAAAATAAGCTATCAATCAGAAGTTATGAGAAACACACACAAAAAAACCAAATTGGGATACATCACTGCAAATATGTGCTTTCTGTGGAAATCCAATTTTCACTTACAAAATGCTATCCTATCTAAAGTGCGAAAAGCATTTTCAAATACAACAACACTGCCAACCTCTTTTGATTCCAGTGACTGAAAATTCTCTACTTCAATCAGAATTGGGTAGGCTACTCTAAATCATCCGGCCCAGGCTGGTGCAGCACTGAGCAGCTCATAAACTCTTCCCTGCCTTCCAGTCTGAGAGCGTAGCCAGACAAATGCTGTGAATAAAACATGGTTTTCTTTTCCTGCGTGCTTTTCCCATTTTTTTTTTTGTCTAACAGAACGTTCTATCACCACAGCGATCTTGCAAATGTAATTTCCACTGTTCCTTCATAATGCACCCAATGTTATCGTTAGTCTAAGGCACTAAATGTTTCCGCACCAGGTATTTACTTTTCAGATGCTAACATCAGCTCTCAACAATTAAGGCACTAAAAGTCATGCAAATGATTACATTGGAATAACTGAGTGCCAATCCTAATACAGTTAGGTTAACTCAGCTTTCTTGAGAGAAACAACTCAGTGTTAACCCTCCGTAAACTCTGGAATAACTAAAGACATATTCTTGGGTAGAAAGGTCTTGAAGAAGGTAGATCAAACCACGTATCTAGCATCATTTCAGAGGCATTAAAGGGGTCCTCTTACCAAAAATCATCTCCTTTCCCTTGTGCCTGAAAGATCCAATAAATCTCCTTTCCCAGAACTTTCTGAGGAAACGAGAACTTTCATTTTAAGTGGATTAAGATGTGAGGCCATTTTGGCAGCTTCCTCGTCTTGGGCACAAGTTGATGGCTGCGTTCATCCACCCAGAACTGCAGGGATGAGGGAAAGTGGGGAAAGGGGCATCAGCCTCTGTACTAGCTTGTTGGGGCTGCTAGAAAAAAGTACCACAGGGGCACCTGGGTGGCTCAGTCCATCAAGCGTCTGACTCGATTGCGGTTCAGGTCATTATCTCACGGTTTGTGAGTCCGTGAGTCAGGCTCTGTGCTGTCAGCATGGAGCCTGCTTGGGATTCTCTCTCTCCCTCTCTCTCTGCCCCTGTTCCGTGCTCTCTCCTAGCTCCTAGTGGTTTGCTGGCAGTCTTTGGCGTTCCTTGGCTTCTGCGTTACTCTGATCTATTTCTTCATCTTCACATTGTGTTATTTCTTCTTCTACGTGGTGCCTGTGTCCAAATTTCCCCTCTTTTTTTTTTTTTTTAATTTTTTTTTCGACGTTTATTTATTTTTGGGACAGAGAGAGACAGAGCATGAACGGGGGAGGGGCAGAGAGAGAGGGAGACACAGAATCGGAAACAGGCTCCAGGCTCTGAGCCATCAGCCCAGAGCCCGACGCGGGGCTCGAACTCACGCACCGCGAGATCGTGACCTGGCTGAAGTCGGACGCTTAACCGACTGCGCCACCCAGGCGCCCCAAAATTTCCCCTCTTTATAAGGTCACCAGTCATACTGGATTAGGGGCCCACCCTTCAGCAGTATGGCCTCATTTCAGCTAATTATGTCTGCAATGACCCTATTTCCAGTTAAGTTCATATTCTGAGGTACTAGCGGTTAGGACTCCAACATATGAATTTTGGGATCATGCAATTCAAAGTACTACAGTGTTTAGGGTAGCTATCATCATACAGCTTTGGGAAGACACTATGTGTTCTGGAGCCAATTCCGCAGTCAATGCTGGGGAAAGTGTCCCGTACCAGAGATCCAAGGGCCAGCAGCTCTCTGAGGCAATTATGGATGCTGTCCTGCTAGCCCCTATATCAGCCAGCCCTGACAGTTCCAACTTTGCAATATCCAGGGCAGGTCAACAGGGCTCCGAGGCCAATTAAAACCACCATCATGAAACCCCTGTGCTTCATTCCTGGTTCCTTCCTGGACACAAGACCAGGGCCAGCTGGTGCACTTTGTCCTTTACATCCCCCCATTCCCTAGCCACTTCCCTCTCCGTCCTGGAACTCAGCAGGCACTCAACATCTTCATGCCTGCAGCTCCCCACCTGAGCCTTTTCCCTTTCCCAGGTACTCCCGTCAGCATAGGCAGACCGCATTACACAGTGCAACACCTTTAAAGAACTAGGGCTGGGATTCACCAACATCACTTCCATTGCATTCTGTCGGTCAAAGCAAATCATAGGGCCAGCCCAGACTCAAGGGGAGGTGAGAAAGATTCCAACCCTTGAGGGCAATAGTGGCATACACAGAAAGGGCGAAACGAACCATTCATGGTCATGTCTGCAAATAATTGACCCAGTTAATAAAAGCAATATTCAAATGTACATACAAATCCATGAATGATCTACAGTATTAGAGTAGACATGAACCTTTGCTGGACATAAGCAATACTCCAGGAAAAATAAATAATGAAGCCCTTAGTCATCAAAATATTATTAAAGAAGGGACATCAATTGAAACGTGGCATTTGCTATCAGATCTGGCTTTCCTTGGAAGCTGACAAAGAACTGGGACAGCCAATGGATTAAGGATGACTAATAAGAAAACACAAGGACAAGTAAAGCAAATAGGTAAAAATCTTAGATACCGTATTAGTGTACCCAGGATGCTATAACAAAATGCCAGAGAACGGGGGGCTTAAACAACAGACATTTATATTTTCTCACAGGTCTGGAGGCTGGAGAGTCCAAGATCAAAGTGTCGGCGAGTGTGGTTCCTCCTGAGGCTGCTCCTTGGCCTGCTGACAGCTGCTTCTTCTCTGTGCCCTCATATGGACTTTACTCTGTGCTCATGCACTCCTGGTATCTCTTCCTCTTATAGGGCACCAGTCTTATTGGATGAGGTCCTCACCTCATGACTTCATTTAGCTTGACCTCCTTAAAGACCCTATCACCAGGGCACCTGGGTGGCTCAGTCAGTTAAGCGATGGACTCTTGATTTTGGCCCAGGTCATGTGAGATTGAGCCCTGCACTGGGCTTGGCGCAGACAGCACGGAGCCTGCTTGGGATTCTTTCTCCCATTCTTTCTCTGTCCCTCCCCTGTTCATGTGCTCTCTCTCTCTCCCTCTTCCTCTCTCTCTCTCTCAAAATAGATATATAAACTTGAAAAAAAAAAAGATCTTCTCACCAAATATAGTCACACTGAGGGTAAGTGCTTCAACCTATGAATTTTGTGGGGGACACAATGCAGTTCATAACAGATATAAAACAGGTATTTTTGCTCGAGTCTATTTAGAGGCAAGCAGTATCTCTCCACAAAGAGTTTAAAAATACATCCCTGTTACTCTTATGTCAGCCTGACTGCTGGAGAGTCAGTAGTTCCTCCTTTGTATTTAATGGATAGCTCCAGTTCCGGGGAGTAAAAATGTGACCCACCTCATTAACTGAATATCAGTCACAGAGACTGACAGATTTGTTCTTCAAAGATGGTCTCACCGTTAATTCCCATCTCATGCTTTTCTACAATATGGCCTCGATGCTCCTCTTATCAAGAGATGGGACTGATGTTCCCTCCCCAGGGATGGCTTCATAGGATGCAACCTGTGCAGCCACACCAGGCTCCCCCACTTAGAAGGGCTCCATACCTTGTTTAATGCTCTGTTGCCATGGACTTGAAATTCTTAGTAAGTTTTGAACAAGGGACCCTGCATTTTCATTTTGCACTGGGCCCCATGAATTATGTCTCCTATCCTGTGATGCTCCCCTTGAACCTTGATGGGCTTGTTACTATTGACTAAGAGTATGGTAGAAATGGTTCCAGATGACTTCAAGACTGGGCCATAAAAGCTTCTACTTTGTTCAGTGGTATACTCACCCTTGAAAACTTTAGCCCCTATGCAAGGTGTCTGACTGTCCCAAGGTTACAGTGCTGTGAGAAAGTCCAGACTAGCCCTTGCAGAGAGACCCTAAATCAATAGGAAGAAAAAGATGCCTGACCAACCCCGGCTGTTCCATCATCTGACTGTAACTACAAGAGAGACCCTGAGCCACAACTACCCAGCAAAGCCCTTCCCAAATACTGACCCCCAGAAACTATGATCAATAATGAAATGATTGGTTGTTGTTTTAAGAAAGTTGAGTTTTGGGGGTGACTTTTCATGTAGCAGAAGATAACTAGAACAGAGACCAAGTACTATTTATGCAGATCTTCTTTCTAAATGTTAGAGGTTACTTGTACATTTAGATGTACGATATATAAATACTATATATTCCAAAGCCATGATTTCTATAAATTCATATGTATATTTAATCAAAAATATTCTCTTATTAAAAAATCAATACATGGTCATTGTTTCAAAATTAAAACTACAGATAAGAAAAAAGAAAGGGAATTAAAGTACTCATAATCCAGAGTCTAAAAGAATTAACTTTTGTAATCCCTAGCAAAATAACACCAGCATTCTTCACAGAGCTAGAATAAACAGTCCTAAAATTTGTATGGAACCAGAAAAGACCCCGAATAGCCAAAGTGATCTTGAAAAAGAAAACCAAAGCGGGAGGCATCACAATCCCAGACTTCAAGCTATACTACACAGCTGTAATCATCAAGACAGTATGGTACTGGCACAAAACAGACACTCAGATCAACGGAAAAGAATAGAGAACCCAGAAATGGACCCACAAACGTATGGCCAACTAATTTTTGACAAAGCAGGAAAGAATATCCAATGGAATAAAGACAGTCTCTTCAGCAAATGGTGCTGGGAAAACTGGACAGCAACATGCAGAAGAATTTACCCGGACCACTTTCTTACACCATACACAAAAGTAAACTCAAAATAGTTGAAAGACTTAAACATAACACAGGAAGCCTTCAAAATCTTAGAGAAGAAAGCAGGCAAAGACCTCTTTGATCTTGGCCGCAGCAACTTCTTAACACATCTCTGGACGCAAGGGAAACAAAAGCAAAAATGCACTATTGGGACCTCATCAAATAAAAAGCTTCTGCACAGCGAAGGAAATAATCAGCAAAGCTAAAAGGCAACTGATGGAATGGGAGAAGATATCTGCAAGTGATATATCAGATAAAGGGTTAGTATCCAAAATTGATAGAGAATTTATCAAAATCAATACCCAAAAAACAAATAATCCAGTGAAGAAATGGGCAGAAGACATGAATAGACACTTCTCCAAAGAAGACATGCAGATGGCCAACCGACACATGAAAAAATGCTCAACATCACTCGTCAGGGAATACAAATCAAAACCACAATGAGATACCACCTCACACCTGTCAGAATGGCTAACATTAACAACTCAGGCATCAACAGATGTTGGCAAGGATGCGGAGAAAGAGGATCTCTTTGGCACTGCTGGTGAGAAAGCAAACTGATGCAGCCATTCTGGAAAACAGGATGGAGGTTCCTCAAAAAAATTAAAAATAGAACTGCCCTATGACGCAGCAATGGCACTACTAGGTATTTATCCACGGGATACAGGTGTGCTGTTTCAAAGGGGCACGTGCACCCCAATGTTTACAGCAGCGCTATCAACAATAGCCAAAGTATGGAAAAAGCCCATGTCCATTGATGGATGAATGGATAAAGAAGATGTGGTATGTATATATATGTGTGTGTGTGTGTGTGTATGTATATATGTATATATGTATGCGTATATATCATATATACATATATACACACACAAAACGGAGTATTAATCAGCAGTCAAAAAGAATGAAATCTTGCCATTTGCAACTACATGGATGGAACCAGAGGGTATTATACTAAGCAAAATTAGAGAAAGACCAATATCATATGACTTCATTCATTGAAGAATTTAAGATACAAAACAGATGAACATAGGAAAGGGAAGCAAAAATAATATAAAAACAAGGAGGGGGACAAAACATAAGAGACTCTTAAATATAAAGAACAAACTGAGGGCTGCTGGAGGGGTTGTGGGTGGGGGATGGGCTAAATGGGTAAGAAGACACTTGTTGGGATGAGCACTGGGTGTTATATGTAGGGGATGAATCACTGGAATCTACTCCTGAAATCATTATTGCCCTATACACTAACTAACTTGGATGTAAATTTAAAAAGATAAAGTATTGAAACTTCAAACAAATGAAGAATACTGAAAAATTATATATGTATGTGTATATATATATGTATATATATGTGTGTGTGTGTGTATGTGTGTGTGTGTATATATATATATATATATGGCCATAAAAAAACAAGTTAACTCTTGAATACCTGGTGTTCTTCTTGCTAAACATTTTTCTTTGCCATAAACACACACACACACCACATATATCACAGCATAAACAGGCAAAATTCAAACACACATGTTGTTTGTAAAATTAGAATCGCATTGTGTTTTCAAATATGCTTTTTCTTTAAAAATTTTTTTTTCAACGTTTTTTTATTTTTGGGACAGAGAGAAACAGAGCATGAACGGGGGAGGGGCAGAGAGAGAGGGAGACACAGAATCAGAAACGTGCTCCAGGCTCTGAGCCATCAGCCCAGAGCCTGACGCGGGGCTCGAACTCACGGACCGCGAGATCGTGACCTGGCTGAAGTCGGATGCTTAACCGACTGAGCCACCCAGGCGCCCCTCAAATATGCTTTTTCATGTAACAATGTAACAAACCATGAGTATCTTTCCAGGCCAATAAATTTTCATTAAAATGTTCTCTGTGTCCCTTGGGGATTGCCTAAGCATGTGATTGAGGTGGCTGAGGCCCCTGCAGGCGTGAAGGAGATGTGGGGGAGGCTCTAGGCCCTCTACCTCAATTCGACAGAAGCAACTCCCCTTTCCTCTGTTTTATATATTTGGAATCCCTCACAAATTTTTGCCTGAAAAAGAGCTTTCCTGCCAAGAAAAAAGTTTGACTCCATTTCCATGTTTTTTAACTTTTATACTAGTTTAATTTACTTAGTCATTCCCCCTTCTTTTAAATTTTTTTAAATTTTTATTATTTATTTTTTGAGAGAGAGAGAGAGAGAGAGAGAGCGAGAGCGAGAGCGAGCAAGGGCAGGGCAGAGAGAGAAGGAGACACACAATCAGAGGCAGGCTCCAGGCTCTGAGCTGTCAGCACAGAGCCTGGTGTGGGGCTGGAACTCACAGACCGCAAGATAATGACCTGAGACAAAGTCAGATGCTTAACGGACTGAGCCATCCAGGCACCCCAATCAATCCTCCTTCTGATCTATTCTTTCCAATTGGATACTGCGCACTGATGCGATCAACAAATATTTAATTTGGAGCTACATATTTAAGTCTGTTCTATTACTTTCTTAGAAGAACCATATTCCCAGAAGTGGAGTAGCATGTGCAAAGGCCAGGCACCGTTTATAACTTTCAATAATTTTACTAAGCTATAGACCTTTCCTGTACCTGCTCTTGGGAAACTGAGGACAAACCAAGTTGTACTCAGGCTGGGAGGCTTGCACTGATGCACTACAAAAGGCTCCTCCACTGTCATCACCCCGTCAACTGACCATTTGTTTTCTTACCCCGAAGCCATGTGACATTCTGGAGCTTTCCTAAACATACCTTTGTCTCTATGTCTGAATGATTCACTAGATAAGACAAAAACCTTCATGCCATTTAAAGAAAAAGCAAGACAAACTAATTTTACCTAAGTACATGTTAAATTGTCTCTACCTTTTTATTTAAAACATTTTAGTAAAAAAAAATGCTTTATGTATTGTTCTACATTAAATCTTTAAAAGGCTATAGATCCGGGACACCTGGGTGGCTCAGTCAGTCGAGCGCCCGATCTTGCAGTTTGTGTGTTCGAGCCCCATGTCAGCTCTGTGCTGACAGTTCGGAGCCTAGAGGCTGCTTCACATTCTGTGTCTCCCTGTCTCTCTACCCCTCCCTCACTCGCACACTGTCCCTCTCTCTCTCTCAAAAATAAATAACATTAAAAAATAAATAAAAGGATATAGATTCTCTTTTTCACCCAGAAAACATGAATTAAAGCTTAAAACTGGCTATTACCATCAATTATAAAGCTAATTAATCATTATATTAATCAAAATCTCTGGCTAAGAGCCTAAGCTATAACACCAATGAAATGTCAATATCAACCATCCGGCTTATCAATCAACTAACAGAACAAGGAACTTCCTATTCAAGCCATAATTGACCTACAAACACAGCTGCTTGCCTCAATATCTGCTGCCTGGGTTTTGGGCCAGAATCATACACATTACGGCATTTACAAAGAGATCTAGTTTGCAAAAAATGGATTCCTGAAAAGGAGCGTGCAAACTGAGTTCTGTAATTGGGCTTATATTATAAAAATGATCATTTAACCACACATCTAGTTATTTATGAATATTTTTAAAAATTAAGTTATTATCATTAATTACCACCCTAACAAATCGAGCTACATTCATTCGCCATAGCTACTGTAGTTTGGGTCAATATTCAGTCATAATCTTTAAATAATTGCATCAATACAACTTCTTCCTGTTTTTTAGCATAATTAAGAAAAGTTGTTATTTAATGAAGAAAGCAAAGTAAGGCCAGGCTTTTCTATATCAATTCTACTTACAGCAAGATATATCTGCACCTACAAAATTAAAAGCTGAACACATTAAAAAGAGGATCTTAGTTTTGTAGAAAATAGAGAAAAATGGAAGAAATGACTCTATCCTAAATGAACAAGAGGATTAAAAGTCTCTTTAAGATCCTTAGACTTTAAACACACTAAATCAACCTCAATTACCACTGTTGGCTGGCAGAAATGTGACATTACAAGACTTCCTCTACCACTATGGAGAGAGAGAGATAAGGCTCCGCCCTGGATATTATGAGAAATACGAAGGGTCACTCCAAGCTAATGTCAAGACCAATTGTGAACTCATAATAAAGGAAAATAATTTTACATAGTAATCAGATCACAGAAATGACCTCTGCGGGGAGCAACACCCTACAAAGGAATTTTAAAAGAAATAAGGGAAAATTTTACAAACAGACATGTTGTCAGATCTCCAGCCTGTTCAGAGCGTCCAACCTGAGGCTGCTGGGCAGGAATCTTCTGGGCTGGATGCAGTGATATAACCTGGTCCTAGCTCCAGAAACCTAGGTCAGACACAGGAAATGGCGAGTTGGTGAGGAGTCAAAAAGTCAGCTGGGCTACTGGTGATCTGCAGCAGCAAAGAGCCAAGCAGGGCACATTTAGCAGGACTGAGGAGGCTGCAAGGGACCTGGCCCCGGCGGTCAGGCAGGAAAGCAGTGGGGGGACCAAGGACAGCGCTAGGCAGATGCTTTAATTTACTTCTTTCTACCCACTTCCCTGGGCATCTGTCTCTGACCTGAGGTCAGAACCCTGTGCCTTAAAGCCACATCACCTGGTTAATTTATTTTTCTGGCCTAATCATATTTACGCAAGAGTTCTCAAGTATTTCCAGAAAGAGATGGGACATTTAAAAAAAAAGTCTCTAAACCATTCCTAAGTGAAGAGATGCATAAACAAATAAATACCCATGAAAATACCCAAATAAACTGTTTTTCAGCCAGACAGTTTACTCTTAGATGTGGGACTGGTCAATCTCAGAGCATGGTGGAGCCAGCAATGTGACTTACGCTACATCAAACATGGCCCCAAGCACTTAGAGAAACAGAAAATATACTCGCTGGGGTTTTTAATGGTTAAAATACACTGAGCTATGAGTGAGGAAAAACACGACCATGGGTGAAAACTATAAAAGGACCAGCAGAATTAGAAGCCAGAAATGAGAGATGAGGAAACAGCAAGAGGTCTCGGGGTATATGCTATATATGTCAGGGTCACCTCGATGTGATGTCCTCCATTTCTGGACCCCGTATTGATCTCTAAGGGAAGCGCATAGCATGGTTTGCACTCATATGTTGACATGTCGGTTCCCTTCCCTTACCTGGGCTCTAAGTTCCTTCAGGGCAGCACCCAACTCCTCCTTGGGTGCCACGTTTCTATGAAAGTTCCCGACACGCGGTATGTACACCAGCCCCTATGATAACAAGTCCTGGCCCTTCTGCCCCTGTGACATCTTACACTGGGCCCCTCTTTTCTACCACCAGCACTGTGATCATCCTGCTTAGGATCCCATGGACTGCGTGGCGAGACAGTGGCGAGAGAGTCGAAGGCTGGAAGTCAGGAATGAGGGCAACTGTGGATTCCATCATCCCACTCTGCACAAGTGGTGTCGGGGTCTTAATTTTCAACACTTCATGAACCTTACGCTTTAGCCAAATGTTATTCTGTCATGCAATGTCCTGCCCTTGTTCCTTTTATTCATGAGACTTCCTCTCGGTGTGGGACACCAAAACTTTCTGCTAGTGACCATATCTCCCCTCGACCAACATACAGAACACCATAGTTGTCCCTCAAGTACAAGCAGAATTTCACGTTCTTTGAGGAATTTGAGTTGCTGGGGTTATTCAAAAGTACTTGCCCTCAAAATCCAAAAGCACCTAAGAAGGCACACATGCCGTAAGTTCTGACGGGACTTGGAAATGTATACAAATTGTTTTTTCTGTTATAGAATGTGAAAAATAAGCTCTCATAGGAGGGACACGGCGACTCTGAGCACAGTGAAGCAAGGCTTTACTCAACATTCTTGCAAGAGCGGGTGTCTGATGGACAGGCACACTTGGGGCAGTCGCATCAGACAATTTATCTCCTAGCATGCAAGTCCCTCCCCTGGTTCCTCATTGGCTGAGCACTACAGAGCTTACAGCCTTACCCAGAAGTCGCCTATGCCCATGTAAGGCAAAAAGTACCCTCCTTGAGGTGACGCAGACACTTCAGGTCTTTGGCGCATGCTCCTTGCAAAGTCCGTGAAAATAAGCCCTCGAAATGGAGGGAGGAAGAAGAACCAGGAAGTGAAGCATCTAAGGGTTTGGGACTCCATTTTGAGGGGGGTGGTTCGTACATATTTCCAATAGGTTGTAAGCCTATTGTGAACTAGACAGCACTGCTTTTATTTGGTATTTCTGAAAATGAATCATCTCACGCCTCACAGGAATATGTCACTGGCATTAAACTGCAAGGCCCCCATCCCAAACATTTTCTAGTTAAATAACATCAACACTGGAATAAGCAAACAGATAATACATAATTCTAGATGTGGCATTCAGTTCTTTGTTTTGTTGTGTTGTGAGGAACAGGAGTATTTAGGAATGCCATGGGGCTAAGTGGTGCTGCCCTACACAATGGCCATTCATCACATGTGGCCATTTACATTTTAATTAGTTAAAATCCAATAAAATTTAAAATTCAGTTTTCCTCCACCCACATCTCAAGTGCTCAAAAGCCACCTGTGCTGGGGGCTACCATACTGGACAGTGCAGCCCTGGGACACTTCCATCGTTACACAGAGTTCTGTTGGACAGTGCTGCTCCGGGTATCCCATGCATCAGAATCAGCGGAGGGCATGTCAACACACAGCCTCTGATTCAGTAGATCTAGAACAGAGCCTGAGTATCTGCATTTCTACCAGGAGTGCAGCTGCTGGTGACACTACTGATCCAAGGACCACACTTTGAGAACCACTGGATGTGGCTGATGACATTACATTAGTTTTTCACGGCATGTATGCACAGGGCTCTCAGCCTCAACATGGGCTGGGTTCTCCCCCTTCTCATGACCAGTGCAGAAAGTATCCACACACTGGGACTCTTTGACCTGAGGGGGTACAGAATGGTTTTCCAACATCAGCTATTTTCTTCATTAGGATACAGTTAGGTCAGGGTTCCCTAAACACATCACCACGGTGTCGGTGTGGCTTGTACTCCTTGGAACTGTATGTAAAAATGTGTGTTTGTGCTCATGAACACTCTACTAAGAACATTGTGGTCCCTGGGACTTTGGCTCTGGGGACAATTGCTTCATCACATGGGTCTGGCCCAGGTTGTATAGCCTCTCAGTGACTTAGACAAGAACAAAAGGACTCCTACCTGTCTTGAGGTCAAATGGCCTTGAGGAGAAATGCACATAAGGCACCATGCACAGCACCCAACACAGAGTATGTGTGTTAGCTGTTATTATTTTTACCAATCCACAATGAGGTCCATAACCAACCCTCCCCCCCCCCCCCAAATTATGATCATCTTGTTTAAGCTAATATCAAAATGTGTCTTCTCTGCACCACAGCAGCTATGTTTTGGGAGATGACTCAGGGAAAGAATTAAAATAGGAAATCTACAGAGATGTTTCACACATAATAGACAAGAACCATCTCTACATAACACACTGGCAGGTGAAATTTAAAACAGTTTCTTCAACTGCATTTGCATCTGACAAGAGGCAAAAGAGTTATACTCCCCGTGGCCAAGAATGGACTATAAGCTCCATGAAGGCTAATAACTTTTTTTTTAATCCCCAGCTTCTAGCACACCACCAAGCACTATCAAAAGTAGTTGATAGGTGGATGGGTAGATGAGTAGACAGGTGGACAGATGGATAGGTAGATGGGAAGATGGTTAAATCAACCTCCTAGGTTCCAGGTTATGGAAAATTGAAGCCAGTGGGGTTGTGAACATCTGGTCTAACCTCCTCATTTTATAGACATGGAAAAACTAAAGCCTGAAAAGGCTAAATGAATTAATTGCCCAAGATCACAAATTAATTAATTAGTGACATATATTCCACATCTCAAATACCATCCCTTTGCTCTAAATCTGAGATACACACACATTATTAACATACATCAGACACTAGTGCAGCTTTGGGGCAAATACTACCCCAAGTTTATCGTCCTTGAGACTGAGACTTAAGGGCTAACAAAGAGTTCCGTTCAAGGACCACTACAATATTTGAGAAAGAAGTGTGATCCCTTCCTTCTCCCAATATCCCTCTCTGCCGAGCATCTCTTTGTACCAGGAGTACCCAGAAAAAGCACAATTGGGCATTTTCTAAATTTACTTATGATCATTACCAGCTTCCCCCTAAGCATATTAATACAGATTCAGATCCTATAAAATGCTTGGTTCTTTTTTTTGTTTTTTTCCAATATATGAAATTTATTGTCAAATTGGTTTCCATACAACACCCAGTGCTCATCCCAAAAGGTGCCCTCCTCAATACCCATCACCCACCTTCCCTCCCCTCCCTCCCACCCCCCATCAACCCTCAGTTTGTTCTCAGTTTTTAAGAGTCTCTTATGCTTTGGCTCTCTCCCACTCTAACCTCTTTTTTTTTTTTCCTTCCCCTCCCCCATGGGTTTCTGTTAAGTTTCTCAGAACCCACATAAGAGTGAAAACATATGGTATCTGTCTTTCTCTGTATGGCTTATTTCACTTAGCATCACACTCTCCAGTTCCATCCACGTTGCTACAAAGGGCCATATTGCGTTCTTTCTCACTGCCATGTAGTACTCCATTGTGTATATAAACCACAATTTCTTTATCCATTCATCAGTTGATAGACATTTAGGCTCTTTCCATAATTTGGATAATGCTTGGTTTTTAATAAAGAAAAATAGCAACATATATACCATCACTTAGTTTGAAGGCAAATGTATCACAGCAGAGGTATCGCTTGCCCACATATCCATTCCTCCTTCTTCCTTCAATAAGAAAATCTGATTTCCAGCTGATCACATTGCTGCCCAGATAAAAGACTATATTTCCCAGTCTCTTTTATGACTGTGTGGCCATGGGACTAAAATCTGACCAATAAGATAGAAGTTAAAGTGTCACGTAGGATTTCCAGGAAGTTTCTTTTTTTAAAAAAAGGCTGTACTTAGTAGTAGTGCTTTCTCCATCCCTTTGCCTGGGGCAGGGGTGTGATGGCCGAAGCTATAGCAGCGCTATTGGACCCTGTGGAGAAGAATTCCACCCCAGGGAAGGAAGAGAGGGGAGCTGGATGGGATGGACCTTAGGTCTCTGATGACTACAGAGTCTCTTTGCAAGATTTGAACTATCTACCCTAAGAACTTCTCTTATGTGAGAGAAGAAAAATTTTCTACAGTTTAAGCCACTGTAATTGTTTTTCACATGCAACCCAACTTGATTTTAGATACCTTTAACATATTCTAGTTTTCTTAATTACTTATAAAGAGTGGTGTCTCTATTTTCAAAGTTACTCAGAGTTGAAGCCTTCTGTAGGGAAGTAATTAGTGGCAGTGAATCCAGGCAGCAATCCATGCCTACTGGAAGTTAAAGTCTCCACTTAGAAGTTCACGGTTTTATTCAGCACGTCCTGAACTGGTAAGCAACTTTCTAATTCTGGGATCACTCTTCCTTTGGATTCCTTACGTATTTCCTTCTTGCCTCCTCCTCTTTGCTCCAGAGTCATGGCATTTGCTCTCCTGCCAGACCTCTCAGGACCACAACACTGCACTCTCCCTTTCTCTCTGAGCCCAAAAAATGCATAATACATTAACAAAATGGGGCTGTGAAATCACACTTGGCCAGTCCGTTAGCCTGAAAAACCTAGGTTTGAGGAGTTATGTTAATGAAGTTAGTTCTCTTTTTTTTTTTTAATCTGTTCTATACATTTGAAATTCTAATATATACTTAAGAAACCAGATACTGACTGATTATATTTTGACCACCCAATGAATTCTACATGTCTGCATAGTTTCATTGAAAGCACAGATGCTTTTTTCTCAAAGAAGCAAAGCAAAATTCAGGCAAGACTCAAGTGGAACAAGAAAATAAAGACCTCTTTAGTCTCCTAATCCTCCTATAATAACATTCACTTGAGATGATTTTAAGGTGAATATACCAAGTCTTTCACCTGCAAAACAAATGTAGCTTCTAATTGAAGCAGACTGTGGTTTTGTAGAGCTTAAAGCTTATTTAATTTAAGGGCTCTCTTTATGCAAAAGAATACAAAATTATAAATACAGAATTAGGTGAAATCATTTCTGCTTATAATCAAGACATATGCACAAGTCCCAACCCAAGAGAAAAGACAAGATTAAATGAAAGAAAGCTATAAACAGATGTATGGCTAAAAGCCAGAAAATAAGAAAAAGTTTAAAAGTCTTTAAAAACAACTTGCAAGAAAAAATACAAGTGTACCAGTTTTGAAGATCCTGTTAAATTTATGTGGCAATTACAGAGAGAGGAGAAAAAAATTTATACACGTAAATATCGGTACTGACAACACATAGATATCACCCATAAAATACTGAAAGAAATGTGCTAGATATTCAGGTATAGACTATATCTAGAAACCTCATCTCTGGGAAAACGTTAAGACTGTGGCTTGTAGAAGTAACTGTTCATTAGCTCTCACTGGAGACAAAGCCCCTAACATTTGTTTTATATCCACCATCTCTCAGAACAGAGTATCTTTTTACCTCGCCACTACTGGTAATTAAAAACTAACAACCAACTTTAATTAAGCACTTGCTATGTGCCAAGCCAAGCAGCACACTAAGCACTTTCCCTGCAATACCCACTAATCTCCCAACCAACGAATGAAATGTTTCATTATCCTTATGCTACAGGTAGGGAAACTGAGGCCTAGGGAGGCCACACAGCTTGTAAAAGGTGAAGCCAAAACCAAATCCAAGCAGTTTCCATAGAAACCTGAGATTCAGAGAAGTTAACCAACCAACCCAGGGCACACAGCTACTAAGTGGTAGAATCAGGATTCTAACTGGGACTGACTTCAGAACTGTTAACAACGGTTAAGGGATCCAAGCCCCAAATACAACATTGTCAGTGGTTTCCCAATTTACAGCTCCTTTTTGCAAAAAGACAGGAGAAAAGCAAACGGGCAGTATTTATTAGTTTGAGAATTCTTTGTTGAGTTCCCTGCTTGTGCGTGGTCTACTAACTGTTGTTCTTGGAGGCAAAAGGCAACACTCAGGCCCTGCGTCCAGAGAAAGCACACACATTTGAGTGGTTGCAGCTTATTTAACCATGGGAACGAGTATCCTCTCCCCTTTGTTCCATGCACTACTTTTTCTAGAATAACAAAATTGTCATTTATATTCATTTCATAGCTTCTGTATGACCAAAAGGCCTAATTTGGGGCTGGGACATTTTCTTTGCCACTTCATGGTTTGTGAAGTTCCATACAAATCAGCATGAACGCATAATAAGAAGAAAACTACCACTTGCGTTTTGTGGAGGCTGGAATAATGGCCATAAGCCTCCGCTCCTACTAAAGATGGGTTTCCTCCCACTAATTCATCCCCTCCACACCCAAAATAGACTGTATATTCCCTTCGATTCCTGATTTCAGGTTCAGGTCCAATTGGAAGAGGCCAGGCCTATAGCCAACACCATAAAACATGTTTAACTGTCAAAAAGAGAAAAACTGTTTGACACCTAAACCCATCAAACAACAAACATATGACATCCTGCCCCCCCCACCCAGGCCTCTCCATTCCCTAGAAGAGGACAATTTGGGATGCTATTTGTTTGTTTCTTTCTATTTATAAAAATAAGACATGGAACTGTTTAAAAAATTGGGCAAGTGAGAAAAGATATGGAGAAAAAGAAAAAAAAATTGTCCAAAATCCCTGTCCCAAGAGGAAATGACTATTAACATTCTGGTTATAGTTCTTGTATCATTTTATCTACCTTAGCAGGTAATTGAAATCAAACAGTATAGGGGCGCCTGGGTGGCGCAGTTGGTTAAGCGTCCGACTTCAGCCAGGTCACGATCTCGCGGTCCGTGAGTTCGAGCCCCGCGTCGGGCTCTGGGCTGATGGCTCGGAGCCTGGAGCCTGTTTCCGATTCTGTGTTTCCCTCTCTCTCTGCCCCTCCCCCGTTCATGTTCTGTCTCTCTCTGTCCCAAAAAAATAAATAAAAAACGTTGAAAAAAAAATTAAAAAAAAAAAAAGAAATCAAACAGTATATATAATACTGAAATCTGTTGCCAGTGGGGTTTTTTGTTGTTTTTTCTTTCACTTTAAAAGGCCATCTGCGGGGCGCCTGGGTGGCTCAGTCGGTTGAGCGGCCGACTTCGGCTCAGGTCATGATCTCGTGGTCCCTGAGTTCGAGCCCCGCGTCGGACTCTGTGCTGACAGCTTGGAGCCTGGAGCCTATTTCCCATTCTGTGTCTCCCTCTCTCTGACCCTCCCCCGTTCATGCTCTGTCTCTCTCTGTCTCAAAAATAAATAAACGTTAAAAAAAAATAAAAAAAAATAAAAGGCCATCTGCTCTTTTTTATAAATTTTTTAAATATTTATTTTGCAATTTATGACATTTATTTATTTTTTTTTAAATTTACATCCAAATTAGCATATAGTGAAACAATGATTTCAGGAGTAGATTCCTTAGTGCCCCTTACCCATTTAGCCCATCCCCCCTCCCACAAACCCTTCAGTAACTCTCTGTTCTCCATATTTATGAGTCTCTTCTGTTTTGTCCCCCTCCCTGTTTTTATATTATTATTGTTTCCCTTCCTTATGTTCATCTGTTTTGTCTCTTAAAATCCTCATGAGTGAAGTCATATGATTTTTGTCTTTCTCTGACTAATTTCACTTAGCAGAATACCCTCCAGCTCCATCCACATAGTTCCAAATGGCAAGATTTCATTCTTTTTGATTTCCGAGTAATACTCCATTGTATATATATATATATATATATATATATATATATATATATATATATACATACCACATCTTCTTTATCCATTCATCCATTGATGGACATTTGGGCTCTTTCCATACTTTGGCTATTGTTGATAGTGCTGCTATAAACATGGGGTTGCATGTGTCCCTTTGAAACAGCACACCTGTATCCCGTGGATAAATGCCTAGTAGTGCAATTGCTAGGTCGTAGGGTAGTTCTATTTTTAGTTTTTTGAGGAACTCCGTCCTGTTTTCCAGAGTGGCTGCACCAGCTTGCGTTCCCAATTGTTTATTTATTTTTGAGAGAACACAAGCAGGGGATGGGCAGAGAGAAGGGAACAGAGGATCTGAGAGGGCACTGTGCTGACAGCAGTGAGCCTGATGTGGGGCTCGGACTCACAAACCATGAGATCATGACCTGAGTGGAAGTCAGACACTCAACCGACTGAGCCACCTAGGCACCCCAAAAAGCTATCTGCTCTTAATGCTCATATACAGCTCCCTTATTTTTCAGGCAAAGATCAGTTCAACATCTCAACTTGTGTATTCTAGAGACGTGTGCAAACAGTGCAAGCTTCTGTTTGGTGTAATTCAATGGGCTGTCCTAGGCCTTTGTGATCCCATAGTAGTGGAGATATGCCCATTTGATTTACTGTACATAGGACTACATGACAAAGTGAGAGTTGATCTTCCCAGAAAATAAGAGTTGGCACTGTATTTTCATGCTAACATGAATTTAATGAGAAGTCTGTATTTTGTTCATGTTTCACAACATCTATGATTTACACCTGGCAATCTCTGAATTGCACAAGCAGGAAAGATTGCAAATTCAAAACAAAGGAAGGGATACGGCACATACAGAAGAGCGAAGGAGTCACTGAAACACTGAGATCAAAGTATGTAAGAGCCTCATTCATTTGACAAGGAACAGGTAGGTGAAAGAAGAGGATGCAAAAGAGAAGGGGGAGACAAGGCTTGCAGAGGACTTCTGGTTGAGATTTCTCCTCTCCCACTGCCCTAAGGCCTTTTGTATTCCTCAGACCCAGCGAACAGTAGGGCTGCCCAACAGTGAAAGTGAAAAGATGCATTTGCTACTTTGTCTGATACTAATTGACATGTGGGAGATTTGGCAGATGATTATCTTTGAAAATCATCCAAATCTATACGCTTCTAACTGAATCAAAGAGATCAATATATATAATGGGCTTTTTTAAGTCTCTGTGTTGGCCCAGAACAAAGAGAGTGAAGGTAATCATGAAAGCTTTACAGGTTGTCAACCAGGAACTTCATCATCTTGCTTGCTTTCAATGGTGGCTGTTTTGATCACTTTTAAATTGAGGTTCCCAGGATTCTCTATCCTCTTATTCATCTTCCTTCTTTAAAAGAATTGCTGATGCCTGGGAACTTCTGCCATGAGGCAATGCAGTTTTACTGGAGCTGGAGGAGTTTTCCAGATGGCACTTTTTCAATAGAAATCAAGGGTAGGATGCAGTTTTCCTAACATACATACACTGCTCATGGAGCTTGACAGTCAGTCCATTGTTAACCTGTCACCATGAACACCTTCCCTAATATGGATGCTCTATACTTCAGGGAGTAGGTGGTTTTAGGCAGACACTTTTTCAGGCACCAAGGATAGCTCCCAAGCATGTTAAATAGAATAAGAATCCTTCCAAGGGATACAGGAGTACTGATGCATAGGGGCACTTGTACCCCAATGTTTATAGCAGCACTCTCAACAATAGCCAAATTATGGAAAGAGCCTAAATGTCCATCAACTGATGAATGGATAAAGAAATTGTGGTTTATATACACAATGGAGTACTACATGGCAATGAGAAAGAATGAAATATGGCCCTTTGTAGCAACGTGGATGGAACGGAGAGTGTGATGCTAAGTGAAATAAGCCATATAGAGAAAGACAGATACCATATGTTTTCACTCTTATGTGGATCCTGAGAAACTTAACAGAAACCCATGGGGGAGGGGAAGGAAAATAAAAAAGAGGTTAGAGTGGGAGAGAGCCAAAGCATAAGAGACTCTTAAAAACAGAACAAACTGAGGGTTGATGGGGGGTGGGAGGGAGGGGAGGGTGGGTGATGGGTATTGAGGGCACCTTTTGGGATGAGCACTGGGTGTTGTACGGAAACCAATTTGACAATAAATTTCATATATTGAAAAAAAAAAAGAATGAGAATCCTTCCCTCTTAGCTCTACCAGCTTCTTCTCTGAATAATGTAATAACATTTGAACTTCCTGCAAAACCAAATCTCTTATAAGACATTATACTAGCAAGTTTAAGATCTTTCAGTTTACTAATGACCCTCTTATCAGTATTTTCCATAAATGTCTAAATGGAGACAGATGTGGGTTTTTTATGTTTATTTATTTATTTTGAGAGTGATAGATATAGCACAAGCAGGGGAATGGCAGAGAGAGAGAGAGAGGGGCAGAGAAAGAATCCCAAGCAGGCTCCATGCTGTCAGCACAGAGCCCGACTCAGGGCTCGATCTCACCAGATCATAACGTGAGCCAAAACCAAGAGTCCGATGCTTAACCAACTGACTCACCCAGGCGCCCCGGAGACAGATGTGTTCTAATTGTCTTGTTTCTTGTGAAAAAAGCAAAAGCAGCCCCATCTTCTAAAGTGAGTTGCCAAATTTGATTGAGTTCCTTAGTAACTGGATGTCTAACTAATGAATTCAGACTGCAACAGCTTCTCAATATCTTTAGTTAAGAGCGTATGTTTCCAATTTGCTGTTTCCAAAAAACTGAGTGTGGTAAACTAGACTGTATCAATTGTGAGTTTCTTGATCTTTGTGCTGGAAATTGTCAACCAGGCCCACATTTGAACTCTACAGAAACAGTGTACGGGGAAGTTATTATTTTTTTAAGTCAATTCTCACTTATCTGTGGGATAATTTCCACACCCACTTTCAAAAGCAATTATAAGTGCACAGTTCATAGTTAAATATCAAATATTTATTTTGAGATATAAACAATTTGGATTAACCAGATCCCTAGAGGAAAATCACAAGTCGCTGATAGTGCAAAAACCACTTACATTGTTTGTGGGGAATGTGACATGTTTCTGTTTTCTTCATCGGCAAAAACCCAGTTCAAATTTGTTTAGAGCAAGCCCTAGAGGAATTTTTAAATGTTTTAGAAATGAATATTTCTTTTTAGAATGAATTATTAAAGAGAGCTTTAAGATGTTTTGTTCTGCAGCTTTAATTTTATTGCAGTGGGATTCAACTTCTTTTTTTTTTCCAAAACAAATTTGTTTTATTAAAAAGTTGGTTGTAACAATGCAACTGGGAAAGAAATACATAAAACGAAAAGTGAAAGTCCCTTATTCCTGCCCACACTTTAAATTTTGGCAGGCACTGACAGATGTGAAAGCTATTGCTAAAATGCCAAGGCTGACTAATGTTGCCTCCACCGCACTGCACTGGCTCTTATCAGTCCTTTAATGCCTGCTCACCCGATATTTCCAATGAACTCTACTCTCAGGAGAACTTAGCCTTGAATTGTCCACCCTCCACAATGTTTCTAGAATTATCTACCTAATTTAAAACCCTATTATTTAAGTCCCTTGTTTCAGGGCCCCTGCAGGCTGCCCGCAGCTTCAAAATAAAGTCCAACCTCCTTTACTGGGCTCACCAAGTCTTTCACCGCCTGGGCCCAACCTCTCCTTTCTTTGCCTCGTGACCTTGCTCTCTCCACAAATCACCTTTTGCGCCAGCCACGTTGAATTTTTTACTTTTTTGGAATTTACAATGATCTTTACCACACCTCTGCCCTTGCATTTACTAACCCCTCCCACCTTCTATTTCTGATAAACTCCTTTTCAACTTGCAAGAGCCAGCTGAAATATTTCCTCTTCTCCTCCTCCTATCACCTCCCTGACCACTCCCCACCCCAAGAAAAAAGAGTTACTCCTCTTCTGCTTCTCTTACAGCAGTAGTTAGTATGTTACCATATAATCTTTGTACAAACACAGGTTTCTCCCTATAGACCATGATGTCTTTGAGGTCAAGGACCTCATCACTGCTCCCCTGCCACTGGTTGAGTTCCTAAAAAAGGGTTCACAGGGTTCACCGGGTACCTGAAGAGTGTTCACTAGCATTCAGCAAAAGGAAACAAAAACACTCTCTCTTCTTCATCTAGGGCATGGAATATGATATATTTGAGAGTAGTTAGGACATAGCAGCATTAACAACCTGTGGCTGACCTTCACAAGCAAAGCATGCCATGAAACTCTGCAGGTGGGCACCTCCATGGCCTCAGCTGAAACGGCAAAGAAGGCATACTATACCCGAGTGTTTCTCCTTCCTACTTTCTGTTGACAGAAAGTGACTTCACACCCATTGCATTTGCTCTTGGGTGCCCACTGGCTGGTCACAGCTTATTACGGACTGTACACCAAGCTATACATCAAGTATTTTCCCCTTTCCACCTCAGCCAGCTTCCACTCTCTCAGCCAAATATCATGAGACACCTACTCAAGAAACAAATAAGCTTGTATGACTTAAGTCACTGATGTTCAGGTAAGAATAGGCTCAATCTTCCAGAGAGAAAAATCATTTTCAAAGATCAACTAATTAACTTGAGTCTAACCAGCAGAATATACTAACAAGGTATTTTTATTGGAAGGCCTTCCAGAAGTCCCTTGGACTTTCTCGGTCACCAGATACCGCCAGCTCCAAGATGGAAGAGATGGTTTCAGCAACTGGACCCCCCCCCCAACACACACCCCCACCGGAAAGGTTGGCCACACCTGGCATGTCTGCAGGAATTTCCCAGTGCACCTTGCTTAGACGGTCCGTGCTCAAAAGATCACAATTGCTTAGTGTATACACTTTTGGCCTAATGGAAAGAATCACTAAAAACATATAGAAGGGGGCACCTGGGTGGCTCAGTCAGTTGAGCATCCAACTCTTGATTTCAGTCACGGTCGCAGAATCATGAGATTGAGCCCCACATCGGCTGAGTGTGGAGCCTGCTGAAGATTCTCTCTCCCTCTGCCCCTCTCCCCTACTTGTGCTCTCTCTCTCTAAAATCAAACAAACACACAAACTTATAGAAGCAGGGCAAGGGAAACAAGGAGGAAAAAAGTGGAGAGGAAGTGAGAAAGCACGTCAATATTGGGGGAACCACACAGAAGATAAAATGCCTAAATAGATGACACTGGGCACTCACACAAAAAGCTTACTGAAAAAAATCAGAAATGCATCCATCCCATCACTTTTTTCTATTTAAAATGTTTTGCCCCTAAAGAAGCTGAGTGTCCTATAACATATTAGCTATAAAAAAAAATTCATAAAAGATGGAGTGGGTCAGAAAACTCCAGAGTACTTTTCTTCCTGAAATTATGAAAGCCTACTGAGGAGCTAGAAATGTCTTTGCTCTACCCTCACTTCTCATGATATTAGTTTCTACCCCAAATCTGATCTTATTTTCAGCGCGGCCATTCCTTTTATAGCTACGCATGCTGAGATCAAAGGATGGAGAGGCTGTTGCAAAGAAGACTAAATGCTACAGAGAGAAGAGTTGGAAAGGGCTCAAACTTCATTACATAAAAAATAATTTCCAGGGATAAAAACCACTTCCAGAAGAAGCCAAAACCAAAAATAGTGCAACTTTAAACTTCATTTTAGGAGCCTGAGGATGTGATACCCCTCCATGTGGTTGCCTAGGGAACGGGATTCATTTAAGCTTTGCTATCCAATAATGTCTTGGAAATTGCTACCCTATATTCTATCTATGATTCTTTAATTCACTATAAAATGTAAAAGCTCCTCACATGTACAGCTGAAGTTAGTATAGGAATCTTTGTCAGGAAAGTGTTATAGAAAGCTAACCCTCCTTTAATATCTCTTGCTGCTCCCATACATTAACATTCTTCTACTTGGATAGATTTTCTTATCCATAATAACCTAATCTTCATTTTGATTGCATTTGATGCAGAATCTTATTATAAATAAGTGAATTTGTCTTGATTAAACACACTTATCTTAGCATATCTAAAAACATAAATTGGAATATTCCAGCCTGAACTAAGCCAGGCAAGATGATTCTGATGCTTATTTCCCTAAGCATTAATGAAAGAATATCCTTGATAACAGAATGTGTAAGAAGCAAAAAGAATGATATTTGGTTTTCTGGACAGGAGAAATTTTCTTTAACTTTTGCCTGTTATATGTCCAGCCATGAAGAAGAAAAGTTTGGGTGACTGTCATGGGGGGCTTATTGGAAGTGCCACCAGTATTAGCACACGTGTGTTTTCTATGAAAACACTGCTGGCCAAATCCCTGTCCTTCTTACTTCCTATAACCCTATCAGGCCAAAGTAGTTATCTCACTGAATGTGCGATAACCGTGTCTCATTTCTGTGTCCCTTATGTGGTTAAATGAATAAAGAACATCTTGAGATCTGACTTTCCAGTGGGGAGAATATTCCTTCTGTTTATGTTCTCTGCTAATGCTTTTGGCTTCTCTATATATTACCACTGTTTACAAGGAAGCTAGGCAAGGCTAAATTTTCTCTCTTCACTTTCCTCTCTGAAACAGCTTATGTTAAAATCTAGACCAGGGTTAACACCTATTCTCTTGAAACTGTTCCAAAAAATAGAAATGGAAGGAAAACTTCCCAACTCATTCTATGAAGCCAGCATTACCTTGATTCCAAAACCAGACAGACAACCCACTAACAAGGAGAACTACAGACCAATTTTCCTGATGAAAATGGATGCAAAAGTCCTCTACAAGATATTAGCCAACCAGATCCAACAATACATTAAAAAAATTATTCACCACGACCAAGCGGGATTTATACCTGGGATGCAGGGCTGGTTCAATATCCACAAAACAATTAACGTGATTTATCACATTAATAAAAGAAAGGACAAGAACCATATGATCCGCTCAATAGATGCAGAGAAAGCATTTGACAAAATACAGCATCCTTTCTTGATAAAAACCCTCAAGAAAGTAGGGATAGAAGGAGCATACCTCAAGATCATAAAAGCCATATATGACCCAAGCTAATACCATCCTCAATGGGGAAAAACTGACAGCTTTCCCCCTAAGGTCAGGAACAAGACAGGGATGTCCACTCATGCCACTGTTATTCAACATAGTATTGGAAGTCTTAGCCTCTGCAATCAGACAACACAAAGAAATAAAAGGCATCCATATCGGCCAGGAGGAGGTCAAACTTTCACTCTTTGCAGATGACATGATACTCTATATGGAAAACCCAAAAGATTCCACCAAAAAACTGCTAGAGCTGATTCATGAATTCAGCAAAGTTGCAGGATATAAAATCAATGCACAGAAATCGGTTGCATTCCTATACACCAACAATGAAGCGACAGAGAGAGAAATCAAGGAATCGATGCCATTTACAGTTGCACAAGCCATAAAATACCTAGGAATAAATCTAACCAAAGAGGTGAAAAATCTATACACTGAAAACTATAGAAAGTTTATGAAAGAAATTGAAGAAGACACAAAAAAAAATGGAAAAAGATTCCATGCTCCTGGATAGGAAGAACAAATATTGCTAAAATGTCGATACTCCCCAAAGCAATCTACATATTCAATGCAATCGCTATCAAAGTAACACCAGCATTCTTCACAGAGCTAGAACAAATAATCCTAAAACTTGTATGGAACCAGAAAAGACCCTGAACAGCCAAAGCAATCCTGAAAAAGAAAACCAAAGCTGGAGGCATCACAATCCCAGACTTCAAGCTATACAACAAAGCTATAATCATCAAGACAGTATGGTACTGGCACAAGAACAGACACTCAGATCAATGGAACAGAATAGAGAACCCAGAAATGGACCCACAAACATATGGCCAACTAATCTTTGACGAGGCAGGAATAAAGACAGTCTCTTCAGCAAGTGGTGCTGGGAAAACTGGACAGTGACATGCAGAAGAATGAACCTGGACCACTTTCTTACACCACACACACACACAAAAAAACTCAAAATGGATGAAAGACTTCAATGTAAGACCGGAAGCCATCAAAATCCTCGAGGAGAAAGCAGGCAAAAACCTCTTTGGTCTTGGCCAGAGCAACTTCTTACTCAATACGTCTCCGGAGGCAAGGGAAACAAAAGCAAAAATGAATTACTGGGACCTCATCAAAATAAAAAGCTTCTGCACAGTGAAGGAGACAATCAGCAAAACTAAAAGGCAACCAACAGAATGGAAGAAGATATTTGCAAATGACATATCAGATAAAGGGTTAGTATCCAAAATCTATAAAGAACTTATCAAACTCAACACCCAAAAAACCCCCACAAATAATCCAGTGAAGAAATGGGCAAAAGACATGAATAGACACTTCTCCAAGGAAAACATCCAGATGGCCAACCGACACATGAAAAAATGCTCCACATCACTCATCATCAGGGAAATACAAATCAAAACCACAATGAGATATCACCTCACACCTGTCAGGATGGCTAACATTAACAACTCAGGCAACAACAGATGTTGGCGAGATGTAGACAAAGAGGATCTCTTTTGCATTGTTGGTGAGAATGCCAGCTGGTGCAGCCACTCTGGAAAACAGGATGGAGGTTCCTCAAAAACTAAAATCGAACTACCCTACGACCCAGCAATTGCACTACTAGGCATTTATCCATGGGATACAGGTGTGCTGTTTCAAAGGGACACATGCACCCCCATGTTTATAGCAGCACTATCGACAATAGCCAAAGTATGGAAAGAGCCCAAATGTCCACCGATGGATGAATGGATAAAGAAAATGTGGTACATATATACAATGGAGTATTACTCGGCAATCAAAAAGAATGAAATCTTGCCATTTGCAACTACGTGGATGGAACTAGAGGGTATTATGCTAAGTGAAATTAGTCAGAGAAAGACAAATATCATATGACTTCACTCATATGAGGATTTTAGGAGACAAAACAGATGAACATAAGGGAAAGGAAACAAAAATAATATAAAAACAGGGAGGGGGGACAAAACAGAAGAGATTCACAAATATGGAGAACAAACTGAGGGTTACTGGAGGGGTTGTGGGAGGGAGGATGGGTTAAATGGGTAAGGGGTACTAAGGAATCTACTTCTGAAATCATTGTTTCACTATATGCTAACTAATTTGGATATAAATTTTTAAAAATAAAAAATAAAATAAAAAAATAAAAACATTCACTAAACTAGAAAAAAAAAATCTAGACCAGGGGAAGAACCTATGGTTAAAGAAGGGTAATATGTGATTTGGTGAGTTCAATATTCTACAAAGCTTTTAATTTTTTTTTAATGTTTATTTATTTTTGAGAGACAGAGAGAGAGAGAGAGCACGAGCAGGGGAGGGGGCAGAGAGAGAGGGAGTCACAGAATCTGAAGCAGGTTTCAGGCTCTGAGCTGTCAGCACAGAGCCTGACGTGGGGCTGAATCCCATGAACCGTGAGATCATGACCTGAGCCGAAGTCAGACACTTAACCGACTGAGAAACCCAGGCGCCCCAATATTCTATGAAATTTTAAGATCCTGGCCATCCTGTGCCTGAGAGCAGAGACTTCGTCCTTCAGACTTATATCTTCCGGTAGAATCATCTCTGCAATGATGGCCATTAGCCGAATAGCAAAATCTCAATGAACCAGAATTGAACCACAGAAGAAAAATTCCTATTTGTCATAAAGCACTCTCTTGGGCACTGTGGGGCTTATGAATATCCAAAAAAACACTTTTTCTGCAGATCCATTTTAAGGGACATGAATGCCAAGAGAACAGACTCATATACGAAATCTTGTTTTTAAAGAATGAAAACAATTTCCACAGAAGGTCCTAAGATAAGTGCCTATCCAGTTCTGTCTTCTACAACCAATTACTGTACCATAAGAGTGAAGTTCAGGAAGACTTTACAGGATTGTCAAATACCTCTCTTTGCTCACTCTATTTTATTAACAAGGTCTTACTAATGACTGGTTTAAGCTCCAGTGGAATACTGGGTGGAGACAGTTGAACACTGAGGGGCTGTAGTGGATTAATGATGACAACAAAGTTAACCAACACAATCTTATCAATTAGGTTGCAAACTAAAACTGTGCATTTGTTGTTTTATTTGAGAATATTCAATTCTGCTATAGAAAACAAGAAATCAAGTGGGGGTGGATGAAACTCGTAAGATGTGTTAAGTATAGACACATAACTCAGGAGACATTAAGCATAAGTCACATAAGTAGTACAGGCATGTGCTGAACATCGACAGGGATGGAAAGGCTGAGTAGACACTAAAATTGTCACTAAACATTAAATATACACAAGGCATATGAGTCATCCAATATTTATGAGGTCTTAAATCGGCCACCCATTGATTATACCCATCATGGCCCCACAGATAATTCTTGCCAAATAAAACTCAAAGCTGCTCATAGTCTAATCAGTGAGTTTACAGTTGTGGCCAGACATGGTTAAGGGCCAAAAACAAAGTCCCAAGCCTTTGGGACACCTGTCTCTGTGTCTCTCCAATTAAGCTTCCTTGCTCCAAACCTCAACTCTGTTCCTTGTAACCACACCAATGGCAGGGGAGACTGATGAGAAAGTAAGGGGAGGGGGGAGGAGGAAAAAGGAGGGAGGACGAGGGTGAGGGGGACATGAGCTGACCTGGATTCATGCAGTGTGGTCTTTCTACCTCACTTGTACCTCATTCTAAATACATAAACCTTCTCCATCTCTTTCTCTTATTTCTCGCTGTATGTTTTTAATGGATTCAATAAACCATGTGATTCAAGCATCTTAGCTTATGATCCATGCCCGTGGGATAGCTTACCTTGTAGTATATTTGGAGGCTACACTGCATCAGGGTAATTTCCCACAGGACAAAACTCATCAGTGTCTCTCAAGCCTTCATACTGTCTGCCAACTGTCTGCCACCAAGAGCCAATGGAAGAAAAATAAGTGAAAGAAGGCAACCAACTATTAATGGGGAAACCTGAAGTAGTCAACCCTGCTTTCGTCCTACAGCTTGGCTACACGTGGTCCTTGTCGTGGCTTTGTATTACATACATACATATCATGTTTCCTCCTGGTAACATTACTGTTAAGTCAAACTGTTAAATTACAGGTATTGGGACTTGATGATGTTCCACAAAGAGGACAGTGGTCTATAAAGAAGGCTGTGATCTCAGGATGCTCAGCCAGCAGAACAGGTTTCACTACTGTCATCTCAGAAAGATGCCCGTGAACAGTATGAAACTAAACTCATTTCACTGCACCTGTATTTATTTACTCCACATTCCACATGGGCCAGGCATTACACTAAGTGCTGCAGTGAAGAAAAGGTAAATATGATCGATCAACATCGCAGGAATTTCATTGTGTATCATAGACATACGTGCTGTATCACAAAGATACACTAAGCACCCAGGTAGTTGTGATACAAAAAAAAACTAGCTACGTCCCATAAAAGACATGCAAAGCACACTGTATGGAAATTCAAAAAAGTAAGCAATCATATTCACTGGAAGGATCCCAGTAAAATAAAAGGGTACAAACTCTCCTGAGGATAATTTAGCAATGGATATGAAAAACCTTAAGACTCTTAAGGTTTATGGTAATTAAAAATTGAAAATAATCTACACACACAACTAAAATTTTGAGAGTGGTTACACAAACTTTGATACATCCATTCACTAGAATATATGCAGCTCTTTAAAATTACATCGCAGAAGTGCCTGAGTGGCTCAGTTGCTTAAATGTCCGACTTCGGCTCAGGTCATGACTCGCGGTTCATGAGTTCGAGCCCCGCATCGGGCACTGTGCTGACAGCTTGGAGCCTGAAGCCTGCTTCAGATTCTGTCTCCCTCTCCCTGTCCTTTCCTCCCTCCCTCCCTCCCCCTCTCTCTCAAAAATAAACATTAAAATTTTTTAAAATTACATTGCAGGTAGGTATTTCATACAGTGTTATAGGAAAAGTATAAGATACACATGGTAAAAAAAAATGTTCAAACTCTTCAAAAGGACAATGAAATGTCTTCCTCCCACTCCAGAATCCCCAGTACCTTTACCCAAAGACACTATTATTTTAACATACCCGTACAAATATATATTTGTATGTATGCCTCCTTATTTTTATAGAATAGTGGTGTCATACTATACCCACTGCTTGGGACTTTGTTTTTGGCCCTTAACCATTTATCTTGGAGATCTTTCCATACCAGCAAAATATAGATCTATTCTTTACCACAGGATGCAACTGTATGGGTTTTAACTATATTTCACTTATTCAACCCCTTATCAAAGGACAATTCTGTTGTTTCCAGAATTTTGCTATTACAAACAATGCTGCAATATATCTAGATGAAATGTCTAGCAACTATGTGAAAATTTTCAAGATATTCTGTTAAGTGAAAAACAAAGGCAGAGGAAGGTCTGGTTTCCAGTTCCTCATGTAGGAAGTTGGCGGCTGTGACACCGTCCTGCCAACAAGTAAAAAGCTGAACAGACCGAAAAATCGACACCTCTCGGATCCATAAGAGAGGACGACACAGGGCAGACCACAGCCCCCAAGATTAGAGAACAAGAGGTACAGAGAGAATACAGAAGTCCTGGCTTACCAGAGCAGAGTCTTGGGAATGCAGCAGCAGGCACGGGGGCCAGGGATGGAAAACCTGGACTCTAACTGACAACTTGCTGGAAGCTCGGTGTGGACAAGTCTGAGAGTGAAAAACTCTGAGGAGACCCAGTCATGGGTGGTCCCCACAGTATTGTGAGATTTACTCCTAGGAGCTTGACCATATTCCTGTGGTAAATAAACATCAGAGGAAAATCCCCTGAGGCTTCTGCAGGGGGAATCATTTTTTTTTTTAATTTTTTTTAAACGTTTATTTATTTTTGAGACAGAGAGAGACAGAGCATGAACAGGGGAGGGGCAGAGAGAGAGGGAGACACAGAATCTGAAACAGGCTCCAGGCTCTAAGCTGTCAGCACAAAGCCCGACGCGGGGCTCGAACTCACTGACCGTGAGATCATGACCTGAGTCGAAGTCGGACGCTTAACCGACTGAGCCACCCAGGAGCCCCAGGAATCATTTTTAAATATGGCAGAGCGCTCTGTTTTTCTTAACAAGGCCTGCCCTCAGGAGAGTGGCTAAGTGGAGTTTAACCTGCTGGGGTATTCTTAGAGCCTAACTAACCTGGGGGAAGGGAAAATATCCAAATCCAACCTACTCTAGCCCTCCTGTCCCACCTAAGGGAAGAGAAAAAAAAGTGACAGACTCTTGAGAAGTTCACAGTCCAGAGGTATATGCTCACTTAAAGACTGAGACTTAATCATAGGACTATAGAACACCTCCCCTCTCCACACACCTTATCACATTACTAAAGGCCTATTTACAGCAGTGCCTTTTACGCGATACATCTTGGCTGGCTATCGAGAAAAATTATGAGGCATACTAAAAGGCAAAAAAGCACAATTTAAAGAGACAGACCAGAATCAGTCATAGCAAGGATGTTGGAATTAACAGGCTGGGAATTTAAAACTATTATTCATATGCTAAGGGCTCTAATGAAAAGTAGACAGTATGCAAGAACAGATGGGCAATGTAAGCAGCGAGATGGAAATCCTAAGGAAGAATCCAAAAGAAGCTCTAGGGATCAAAAACACTGAAACTTTAGCCCTAATCCTCAATGGGCTTACTAGTAGACTGGACACAACTGAAAAAAAAAAATCTCTAAGCTGAAGGACGTATCAATTGAAATGTCTAAAACTGAAAAGCAAAGAGAACAAAGACTTAAAGATATAGAAAAAATCCTGAAAGAAGCCAAAGGAAAATAACTTCACTTATAGAGGAAGAAAGATAAGAATTATATCCTAGATCTCTTCAGAAACCATGCAATCAAGAAGACAGTGAGTATACTATTTATCCAAAGAAAACAAAAATACTAATTCAAAAAGATATATGCACCCCTACATTTCTTGAAGGATTATTTACAATAACCAAAATATGGAACCAACCGAAATGTTCATCCCATAGATGAAGGGATAAAAAGATGTCACACACACACACACACACACACACACACACACACACTGTGGAATATTAATCAGAACAATGGATGAGATCTTGCCATTTGCAACAACGTGGATAGATAGGCTAGAGGGCATTATGCTAAGTGAAATAAGTCAGAGAAAGATAAATGCCGTATGAAAAAAAGAAATCTAAATCTGAAAAGTCTAAAATCAAAAGTCTAAATCCAAAAAGCAAAACAAATGAATAAGCAAACAAAAAGCAGAAACAGACCCATAAATATAGAAAACAAATGGATGGTTGCCAGGGTTGCGGGGAGGGCATGGGGTGATGGATAACATGGGTGAAGGGGAGTGGAAGATACAGGCTTCCCATTACGGAATGAAGAAGTCACGGGAATGAAAGGCACAGCATAGGGGAGTATAGTTAATGATCTTGTAATAGTGTTGTATGGCGACATATAGTAGCTACACTTGTGGTGAGCGTGGCATAACAAACAGAGATGCTGAATAACTACATTGTACATCTGAAACTAATGTAACATTGTGTGTCAGCTATACTCAAATAAAAAATTCTTTAATTAAAAAAGAGTGGAGTAAAATATTTAAGGCATTGAGAGAACCACTGACTTGAATTCTGTACTCTACAAAATTATCCTTTAAAAATGAAAGAGAAATAATACTTCCTCAGACCAACAAAAATTGAAGGAATTTTTTTGCCAGGAGATCTGTCTTGCAAGAATTGGTAAAAGAAGTTCTTCAGAGAGAAGAAAACTAATAAAGGCCAGAAACTTGGATCTACATAAAATAAGAAAGAGCTTTGAAGAAGGAATAAGTGAAGGTAAAATAAAAACATATTTTTCTTCTTCTTTTTTTTTTTAATTAAAAAAAATTTTAGAGAGAGAGAGAGAGCACGTGTGTGTGCATGCAAGCTGGGGAGAGAAGCAGAGGGAAAGAAAAAGAGAATCCCAAGCAGGCTCTATGTTCAGTGTGGAGCCCAACAAGGAGCTTGATCACATGACCCTGGGATCATGACCTGAGCTGAAATCAAGAATCAGATGCTCAAACTGACTGCGCCACCCAGGTGCCCCCATATTTTTCTTATCTAACAGATAACAGTGTGCTCAAAATAATCATACCAATGATGTATTTTATTGTGTATACATATGTAAATATCATATGCTTATATGTAAGTAGAATGAATGACAGCAATGATACAAAGGACTGGAGGGAGAAATTAGGGTGATTTGTTATAATACAGTACTCACACTATCCAGGAAGTGGTATAGTATTATTTGAAAGTGGACTCAGATTAACTATACATGTGTAATGCAAACTCTAGGGCAATCACTAAAAGTTTAAAAAGAAGTATCATCAATATGCTAAAAAATAAGAGAAAGTGGAATCACATAAAACCTTCAATTAAAACCACAAAAAGCAAAAAAAGAGTGGCAGACAAAAACAGAAACAAAGAACAAAGACAAGAAATAGAAAACAGTAATAAATATGGTAAATATTAATCCAACTATATCATAATCAGTTTGAATGTCAATGGTCTAAATATATCAGTTAGAAGACAGAGACTGTCAGAATGGATCAAAAAACAACCCAAACTATATGCCATCTACAAGAAACCCACCTTAAATATAAAGACACCTATAGAGTAAAAGTAAATGGACAGAGAAAAATATGCCATGCTAACACTAATCAAAAGAAAGTAAGAATAGCTATATTAATTTTGGACACAGCAGACTGCAAAGCAAGGAAAGTTATCAGGGGCGAAGAAAGGCATAACATAATGATAAAAGAGTCAATTCTCCACGAAGACATAACAATCCTTAACGTACATGTGCCTGACAACAGAGCATCAAACTACATGAGGGAAAAACTAACAGAATTACAAAGAGAAATAGAGGAATCCACTACTATAGTTGGAGACTTTAATACCTCTCTATCGGGAAGGGCAGATCCAGTAGGCAGAAAATCAGTAAGCGCATAACTGTACAACTCCATCAGTCAACTGGATATAATTGATATTTATAGAACACTTCATCCACCAATAGCAGATTACACATTCTTCTCAAGTTCACATTGAGCATTTACCAAGAGAGACCACATTCTGAGGCAAAAAACACACCTTAACAAATTTAAAAGAATAGAAATCACACAATGTCTTTTCTCAGATCACAGTCGAATTAAACTAGAAATCAATAACAGAATGATAGCTGGAAAATCCCCAAATATTTGGAAATTAATAAGCAAACTTCTAATAACACAGGGATCAAAAAAGAAATCTCAAGAGAAGTTTTTTAAATATTTTGAACTAAATGAAAATTAAAACACAATTTATCAAAATTTGTGGAATGCAGAAAAAGGAAAAAAAAGAAAAAAATGTGGAATGCTGTGTAAGTGAATGCTTAAAGTGAAATTTATATCATTGAATGCATACTTGGAGAAGAAAGATCTAATATCAATAATCTAAGTTTCCTCCAAAAGAAACTAGAAAGAGAGCTAATTAAACCCAAAGTAAACAGAAGAAAAGAAGTAATAAGAATCAGATTAGAGATCAATGAAATTGAAAATAGGAAATCAATAGAGAAAATCAGTGAAACCAAAAGCTGGTTCTTAGAAAAGATCTATAAAATCAATAAGCCTCTAGTTGGGCTAGCTAAGCAAAAAAGGAAAACACAAATTACTAATATCAGAAGCAAAAGAGAAGAAATCACTACAAATCCTATGGACATTAAAAGGATAATAAAGGAATTCTATGAACAACTCTATGCCCACAAATTTAAAACTTATATGAAATGGGCCAATTTTTTGATAGACAAAATCTGCCAACATTTACACGAGCAGAATCAGACTATCTGAATAGGCCTCTATTAAAGAAATTCAATTAATAATTAGTAACCTTCCAGTGTGGAGCCTGCTTGGGATTCTCTCTCTCCCTCTCTCTCTGCCCCTCTCCTGTGTGCTATAAATAAATAGTTAAAAAATAATAATAATTAGTAACCTTCCAAAACAACACCAGGCCCAGAAGAGTTTACCAATTAATTCCACCAATCATTTATGGAAGAAATTATACCAATTCCCAACAATCTCTTTCAGGGGATAGAAGCAGAAGAAATACTTAAGTATAAGTCTAACAAAATATGTATAAGATCCACATGAGGAAAATCACAAAACTCTCGTGAACAAAATAAAAGAAAAACTAAATAAATGGAAAGATAGTCCATGTTTATGGTTAGGGAAGACTCAACACCAAGATGTCAGTTCTTCCTAATTTGATATATAGATTCAGCACAATCCCAATCCAAATTCCAGCACATTACTTTATGGATATCAACAACCTTATTCTGAAGTTTATATGGAAAGACAAAAGACCCAGACCAGCCACTGCAATATCCAAGGAGAAAAACACAGCTGAAGACTGACAGTATCCAACTTCAAGACTTACTATAAAGCTATTGTCATCAAGACAGTTTGTTATTGGCAAAAGTATAGACAGATCAGTGGAACAAAATAGAGAGCCTAGAAATACACCCACATATAAATAGAGTCAACTGATTTTTGACAAAGGAGCAAAGGACAGCATTGGAGGAAAACAATTTTTCAATGAATGGTGCTGAACATCCACATACAAAAAAAAAAAAAAAGAATCTGGACAGACATATCTCTCACAAGAACTAAAATTCAAAATGGAGGATAGACCTAAATGTAAAACACAAAACTATGTAACTCCTAGAAGATAACATAGGAGAATATCTAGATGACCTTGGATTTAACAGTGACTTTTTAGATAACACCAGAAGCACAATCCATGAAAGTAACAACTGATAGGCTGGACTTCATTCAAATGAAAAACTTCTGTTCTGTGAAAGAAAACATCAAGAGGATGAAAAGACAAGATACAGACTAGGGAAAAAAAAGCATTTGCAAAAGACACATCTGGTAAAGGACTGTTATCCAAAATATACAAGGAACTCTTAAAATTCAACAATTAAAAAACCAACAGCCAGCTTTAAAAATGAGCCAAAGGACTGAACAGACACTTGCCAAAGAAGATATACAGATGGGAAATAAGCATATGAAAAGATGCTCCACATGATATGTCATCAGAGAAATAGAACTTAAAACAATGAAGAGACACCACCATGCACCTATTAGAATGACCAAAATCTGGAATGCCAGATGCTGGCAAGGATGAGGGGCAAGAGGAACTCTCATCATTGCTGGGAGGGATGCATAATGGGATGGTACAGTCACTTTGAAAGACAGTTGGAAGTTTCTTACAAAACTGAGCATACTCTTGTCATACGATCCCCAAAGTAATTGAATGTTCCCACATAAACCTGCATGTGGATGTTTATAGCAATTGTATATGTAATTGCCAAAACCTGGAAGCAACCAAGAGGTCCTTCAGTAGCTGAATACATAAATAAACTGTGGTACATCCAGACAATGGCATATTAGTCAAAGTTAAAAGGAAATGAGTTATCATGTCATGAAAAGACATGGAGGAAACAAATGCGTATGACTAAGTGAAAGAAGTGAATCTAAAAAGACCACATACTTTATCATTCAAACTGTATGGCAATCTGGAAAGGGCAAAACTGTGGAGACAGTAACAAGATCAGTGGTTGCCAGCAGTTTGGGGTGGCAGGAGGGGGAGGTCAATAGATGAGGCAGAGGATTTTTAGGGCAGTGAAAATATTCCCTATGATATCATGATCATGGATACATGTCATTATACATTTGTCCACAGCCACAGAATGTACAACACCAAGAGTGAACTGTAACGTAAACTATGAACTTTGGGCGATTACAACGTGTCAATGTGGGTTCGTCAATTGTAACAACTTGTACCATTCTGGTGGGGAATGCTGATAATGGCGGATGCTGTGCATGTGGGGGGGCAGGGGTATATGGGAAATCTCTGTACCTTCCCCTCAGTTTTGCTGTGAACTTAAAACTGCTCTAAAAAATAAAGTCAATAACAAAAGGGAAATAATCACATAGCATACACAGTACGATCTCATTTTAATTTTGTTAAAATATATTTATCATAGTGAGAAAAAGTCTGAAAGGAGAGACTTCATATATTAATAGTAATTATCTTAATGGTAGAATTACATGTGATTTCAATTTTCATCCTTTTACTTTCTGTGATCTCTATTATCTAAATTTTCTTCCTGGAACAAATAACATTTCTATAATTAAAAATATTAAAAGGTTTTAAGAACAGCTTCATGGATGAGACAGCATTTTAAATAGATTTGAAAGGTAGGTAAGGGGCACCTGGGTGGCTCAGTCAGTTAAGTGTCTAACTTCGACTTAGGTCATGATCTCATGGTTCATGGGTTCAAGCCCTGTGTCAGGCTCTGTGCTGACAGCTCAGAGCCTGGAGCCTGCTTCGGATTCTGTGTCTACCTTTCTCTCTGCCCCTCCCCTGCTCACTCGCTCGCTCTCTCTCTCAAAAATAAATAAAACACTAAAAACAAAAAAAGAAAGAAAACTAGGTGTAATTTTTGTTTGTTCAGAAACAGAGAAAATATTAGTGATAAAAGGAATTGTGGCTGAAACTCTTTGGGGTGAGAAATTTTAGGCAAGTTGGAAGCAAAACTGTCTAGTTAAGTTAGAGACCCGAATACCTGTAGGGAAGCGGTAGAAAATAGGGAGGTTGGAAAACTGAATTGAGACCTTGCACATCAGCTGAGATGTTTATACTTAACACAGTAGGTAGCTCAGGAGAGAAACAATAAAGACAGAGGCAGGCAACAGCACTTCTTTCATTTAGTCAGAAAATTCTTATCCAAAATATTCTTGAGCACTTAGTTTAGCCAACTGTTGGTATTATATTTGATATGTCTCCAAAAAGGAATCAAAATAATAATAATAAATAATAATAAATAAAAACAGGGTGTTTCAAAGATTGAGAAGTCAACCTAAAGAAAATACAATGTCACAAGGCAAATGTAATAGAAAGTATTATAGAAGCATTGCTATATAAAGCACTTTCAAAGACATCAATACTCACCACCCAAATGATTTCCCAAAAATTTACTCAAAAAGCTTGTGGCACTTTAAGTACTTATGCCCAGGGATGGACATGGGAACTCCAAGATTTCTACCAATGTCATGAAGCAGGTGGACTATTTGAAATTCACACCAATTATATTTATGACTATCACTGTAGAAAGATCGATCCTAAGGACATTGCAGTGGTGTCTGGACAGCAGATTCATACTGCTGTGTTCTACACACTTCCATAATCCAATCCAGAACATGGATTCAGTTTAATGTTTTCTGGAGTAAATGGTTGACCAATTGGAGATTCCCCACTAATTACTAAGAAAGCAAAAGATCAAAAAAATATACCAAATAGTCCATACCATAATATTCCATTCTAGGTATTTTAATATTGGTCTAAAACATTTCGTATCAATTCCACTTAATAACTATTTAAAAAACAGCTCCCATCTGGGAAGCAGCTGGCCACGCACTCTTCTAGGCCCTTACAGGCCTTTTTGTCTTTAATCCCGATGGTTTTTCTCAGAAGGGATTATCATCCCCATTTGACAGAAAAATAACACATGGCTCAGAGGGCTTAATTTACCCTCTGAGGTGAATAAGAGGGCTTATACACACAACTAACAGGAGATTAAGCTAATGCTGGGGTCTTTTTGGATGAGAGCTAGCGACCCTTCCCCTGGACAACATGGCCCAGTACTTGCCACCTGCCTCCAGAGCACCATTCTGAAAATGTCATCATTTTCCTGGGCCAATGAAATGTGTTCCTGGGCCAATACCATGACCAGAGCAACTGACAGAAACCTCAGGACTCATTTCAGACAGATAACTGGATTTCTCTAGCTTATCAGAATAATAATGCTGTGGCAAACAGCAAAACCAATAAAAATTTCTAAGGAAAGAGCTGTGCCAAATATTTTTGTGGCCAGCCTCTATGCCTCCATTGCCAACAAAACTGTTTTTAAATTGGGTAGAATAATAACTATGTCTTTCATTGGGTTGGGGATCAGGTTAACAGATTGCTTTCATAAAACCAGAAACAAGAAATTTAAGTCTATGAATATAATGCCTTATACATTTTAAATATCTGAAATTCCCTTTAAAAATCTCAAGAATTAAATTGCAATTTAAGATATCTATAAATAGCATGGAATTGAGCAAAATGCTACTGATTTAAGCCAAATGAGAAAATGAGCAAGAGGCCCTTTTGCTATCTTTATAGAACAAAATTCTTTAGGGACTAGAGGCAGTGTTCTAAGAATAGGAAGAACATTTTCTCCCTGAATATCCCCACCGTTCCCTAACTTCACTACACTTTCATCCTACATCTGCAGGCAGCTTTCTTTTTTTCTCCCCCAAAGAAAAGGCAGAAACATGGGGCGCCTGGGTGGCGCAGTCGGTTAAGCGTCCGACTTCAGCCAGGTCACGATCTCGCGGTCCGGGAGTTCGAGCCCCGCGTCAGGCTCTGGGCTGATGGCTCAGAGCCTGGAGCCTGTTTCCGATTCTGTGTCTCCCTCTCTCTCTGCCCCTCCCCCGTTCATGCTCTGTCTCTCTCTGTCTTAAAAATAAATAAACGTTGGAAAAAAAAAATTAAAAAAAAAAAAAAGAAAAGGCAGAAACATATCTGGTGGAAATATCTCAACATCTCTGGATATTAGATGAGATACAGAATAAGAAACACTACTGGAAAATACTTTCCATACTCTCGCCAGAGATCAATAGACGCAACCAAGGAAAAGCTAGCAATCTATTAAACCCTCTTGCTGCCCTCCTATGCCATTCCTGCAGAACAGAGGGGAGCTGAATATCAGGAAACAAACAAAGGAAAGGGGTCTAACCACCGAGGGTCTGAATGGCTCATTCACCCACCCACCAAATATTCATCAAGTCCCCACTATGGACTAGGCATCAGGAATACAAAAATAAATGGCGTATTAGATGGATTTCTCTATTAAATACTCCCATAGCACATCATACTTCTTTGTAGCACTCTTTACAGGATCACATTTCTGTTTTTCAGTTACGTTAAATCTTTTTTTTTAAGTTTATTTATTTTGAGAGCGAGAGACAGCCTCAGAGAGAGAGAGAGCGCGCGCGCATGAGGGGGGCAGAGAGAGACAGAGACAGAGACAGAATCCCAAGCAGGGTCCATGCCATCAGCCAAGAGCCCAATGTGGGGCTCGAACTCATGAACCGCAAGATCATGACCCAAGCTGAGATCAAGAGTCGGACACTTAACCAATTAAGCTACCCAGGCGCCCCGCTACATGCTAAATCTGAAGAGACTTGTTTATGGGAATGTTAAATGGTACAGCTACTATGAAAAACTGTATGTCAGGTTCTCAACAAAATTAAAAATAGATTCCCATAGGATGCAGCAATTTCATTTCTGGGTATATATCCAAAACAACAGAAAGCAGGGTCTTGAAAAGATATTTGCAAACCCATACTCATAGAAGCGTTACTCACAATAGGCAAAAGGTAGAAACAACCCAATGGTCCACTGACACATGCAAGGGAATATTATTCAGACTTAAAAAGCACGGAAAACCTGAAACATGCAACAACATGGATGAACCTTGAGGACATTATGCTGAGTGCAATAGGCCAGTCACAAAAGCCATATACTGTATGATTTCACTTATATGAGGTACCTAGAAGCATCAAATCCATTGAAACAGAAAATAAAGTGGTGGTTGCCAAGGGCTGCAGGAGGGAGGGAATTAGTGTTTAGTGGGAATAGACTTTCAGTTTTGCAAGATGAAAATGTTCTAGAGATTGGATGCACAACAATGTGAATATGCTGATGGTTCCTGATGGTTTACAGTGGTTTCACTCAGGACTTTTTGAGTTTACCATGGTGCAAAAGCGATACGCGTTCAGTAGAAACCATACTTCGTGTTTTAATTTTGATCTTTTCCCTGGCTAGCAATATGTAGTTTGACCCTTTCTCCAGCACGCAGTCAGCCATGCGATCACAAGGGTCAACAACCCATACACTTACAACCATTCTGTATCTAACAACAATTCTGTTTTTCACTTTCTGCATTCAATAAATTACGTGAGATATTCAGCACTTTATTATAAAATAGGTTTTGTGTTAGGTGATTTTGCATTAACTGTAGGTTAATGTAAGTGTTCTGAGCACACTTAAGGTAGGCTAGGCTAAGCTATGATGTTTAGTAGGTGTGTTAAATGCGAGTTCAACTTATGACAGTTTCAGTTTACAAAGGGTTTATCAGGACATAACCCCATCTCAAGTCGAGGAAGATCTGTACTTACTAACCACTTGAAAACAGTTCAGATGGTAAATTTTATGTTATGTGTACTTTACCACATTTTAAAATTTTTTCTAATTTCATAAAGAGTTTTTCCCCTGTAGTTTCATTATTTAAGCACCATACTTGCATATGGAAGATGCTTAATAAGTCTTTATTGAATGGACAGATGACAAGGGAGGAATGGATGGACGGATGAATGGACTGGACAGACAGATGGGAATATGAACAGAGGTGCAACATCAGCCAATAATTAGTACGCCATGTGAACATAGAGAAATGGACCCTGTGACTATGAGGAAGGGAAGAATTGTGGTTATGGTTGATTTTGATATAATATTTGCCATATAGAACTACTTTGTGTTATCTACCAAAGGCACAAAAAAAAATTACCAGAAATTTAATTCTTTCTAGTTGAATAATTCTATTTTTCTCTCTTATTTCTCTTCACTACAGTATAATCTGTTGTCTGGCCTAGATGAAATTAAAAGAGAAAGATCCATTTCCTGTCACCTTTGCTCCTTCTGGCACCTCTTTTAATCCAAAAGGGTAATGTGAAATAAAGCTTACGCTCAACACCACAGAAGACGAGAGCAGATGATAAGTTGCTTGCCCATAAGTTATTAATCAACTATCCTCCAGGGCTTAGTGTTATAAAGTGGTGCCGTGTAATAAACAGCAGGCAAAAAGGATAATCTCCATTTTCTGACTCTGGAGTGCAGGCATGTGCTATAAAACTAAATTGACATCTGTTAGCAGGCTCGTCACATGGATGGTTTTTTCCTGCAGAATCTGGAATAAATTAAAGCTTAAAATAAAACTTGGAACAGAGAGGCCGCTTTACATAATTCCTTCTAATGGTGTGCTGATTTTAAAGAGAAGTTCTTATAAGAAATGTTTCATTATCATTTTAATTGCAAAACTGTTGAATGCCACTCCATGCTGGGAAATTAGTGTTTTTATAAGGTCCTTATGTTTTTAACTAAAAAGCGGCAAGTGAAACCTTCCTTTCCTTATATTTTCACTGGCTGGAAAAGAAATCAAGTTTTACCTCCACATAAAACTATGCCCACTTTTCCCCCAAGCACCTGGAGCCTGTTTTCATGGGGGGTTGGTTATGCACGGGCACTTCAGAGAACCGGCATGGCTGAGCTCCCCAGGCAGAAATGGCTGGCCGGGATGTGACCTCACAGGGTTTGCTCAAGAATACACATCCTCAGGGTCGCCTGGGTGACTCGGTCGGTTAAGCGGCCGACTTCGGCTCAGGTCATGATCTCACGGTCCGTGAGTTCGAGCCCCGCGTCAGGCTCTGTGCTGACCGCTCAGAGCCTGGAGCCTGTTTCGGATTCTGTGTCTCCCTCTCTCTGTGACCCTCCCCCGTTCATGCTCTCTCTCTGTCTCAAAAATAAATAAACGTTAAAAAAAAATTTTAAAGAATATACACCCTCAGAGGATTCACTAATATGATAACAAGTTCTGGGGCCTCTTACTGTCAAAAAGCATTAAGCACTTTTTAACACACATAAAATAAATGGCAGAGTGTCATGACCCGGCGAAACCGAGCTGTGCAACGCTAAACATAACATTCTTCTATCGAACCACAATCTCCTTTACAGAAGGGAGTCACACAGAGGGAAACCTTTGTGGACACCTGAAGCTAAGAACCCCTCCGCTTCCTCAGGATCCATTTGGTTCTCCTTCCCAAAACCCTGTCAAAATGGCAGAATTCTCAAGTACGCCCACCCTGGGACACAGCAGTGAAGAAAAACAAATGCCATTCACTGGAGCCTAATGTCCTCTGTGTGTGAAATCATCCCCTTTATGTAATAATACTGGACCCCTTTGAAAATCTCAAAGAAGCGACAATCAGTCAAAATGCTCTGTTTTATGTAAAATCACAATTCTAGGCTCATGAAAATACTCCATTCATTTCTCTCACCAACATGAGTTTATTTGCCTGCACAACCTTCTTAAATGGCAGGGGTCATATCACACATCTTATAATAGGGAAAACTGAGGCACAAAGAAGAAAGGAACTTGGTGAAGAGACAGAGAAGGAGGACACAGAACCTCACTCAACCCCCTGCTTCTTTTTTTTTAATATAATTTATTGTCAAATTGGCTTCCATACAATACCCAGTGCTCATCCCAATAAGTGCTCTCCTCAGTGCCCATCACCCATTTTCCCCTCTCTCCCACCCCCTATCAACCCTCAGTTTGTTCTCTGTATTTAAGAGTCTCTTATGGTTTGCCTGTCCCTCCCTCTCTGTTTGTAACTATTTTTTTCCCCTTCCCTTCCCCCATGGTCTTCTGTTAAGTTTCTCAAGATCTACATATGAGTGAAAATACATGATACCTGTCTTTCTCTGACTTATTTCACTTAGCATAATACCTTCCAGTTCCATCCACGTTGCTGCAAATGGCAAGATTTCATTCTTTCTCATTGCCAAGTAGTATCCCATTGTATATAAAAACCATATCTTCTTTATCCATCCATCAGTTGATGGACATTTAGGCTCTTTCCATAATTTGGCTGTTGTTGAAAGTGCTGCTATAAACATTGGGGTACAAGTGCCCCTATGTATCAGCACTCCTGTATCCTTTGGGTAAATTCCTAGCAGTGCTACTGCTGGGTCATAGGGTAGATCTATTTTGAATTTTTTGAGGAACCTCCACAGTGTTTTCCAGAGCGGCTGTACCAGTTTGCATTCCCACCAACAGTGCAAGAGGGTTCCCATTTCTTCACATCCTCGCCAGCATCTATAGTTTCCTGATTTGTTTATTTTAGCCACTCTGACCGGTGTGAGGTGGTATCTCAGTGTGGCTTTGATTTGTATTTCCCTGATGATAAATGACATTGAGCATCGTTTCATGTGTCTGTTGGCCATCTGGATGTCTTCTTTGGAAAAGTATTTATGTCTTCCGCCCATTTCTTCACTGGGTTATTTGTTTTTCAGGTGTGGAGTTGGGCGAGTTCTTCATAGATTTTGGATACTAGTCCTTGTATATGCAGCAGGGGAAGGGGGATCTGCAAATGGAAGGCTCAGCCACTGAAGTCCTCTCTACACATTGACACTCCTCACAGGGTGATCTTCATATTACCTGGGTCAGAGTTAGGTGGGGGTTGGTTAAAAATGCAGGTTCTCGAACACTGCTTGGCAATAAAAGGAATAAAAATACTGACATCCACAACATGGATGAATCTCAAAAGGCCAGACAAAACAAGGAAACTCTGCAAAGACCCCGGCAGTCAAGTAACCCACTGAACTCCATGTGACCCTGCGTCTCTCCCACTCAGGAGTAGCTTCCTTAGGAGAAGCTTCCTTAGAAGCAGTCCAAGCTGGAGCTAGAATTCTAGACCAGCCCTATCCAACAGAACTATGATGCAAGCCATGTCGGTAAACCACAGTTTTAAGAACTAAACCAGGTGTAGCATTAACTTTAATAAACCACCTGATTTAACACCCTCCCCCCCCAAAAAAATGCAGGTTCTCTGGCTCCATGCCATACCAGCTGAGAATCTCTAAGGTTGGCTCTGGGTTCAACAGTTTAATCAAGGTCCCTGGGTGATCAGATTCTTTGCTTGTGCTGTTATTTTTGGTTTGTTTTCCAGTGTTCCCAATTCTAACACTGAGATCTGAGAAACACTCAGTTGTACAGGTGGGAGTGGGTCTCTGGATTCCAGAGCACGGTTCACACGCAACCTTGCCAGTCATGCCTTCTGCCCAAGGAAAACACATCAAAGAAAAAACAAACCAGGGATAAATCCACATGTACCTAGCTCATTCTTCAAAACAGGCTTTAAAATCTATATGCTAGCTAAATACTGAATGGTTTGAAAATCACTAAGGGCCCGGAAATTTGCCTCACAGCAAATCTCACCATTATAGATGAGTGAAAAGGGTAAAAAGCCGACACTCATTTCCTGCATATTGAGTGCAGAAGTTCTCAACCCACGTGCTCACGATGGCTCATCCTTTGGGACCACTACAGGTTGATGGAGACAGAAAGATGTGTCTGCATTTCAAATTGCAATTCAGGAATGTAACTGACTCATTACTCCTAAATTGCTACTGGCTTATTTCACAGACACATAGCCTTGCCATGATTAAATAGCAATTCTGCAAGACGAAGTTGCCTTCGAATACACAGAAAGATACACACCTCTCTTTGAAAAAGGAGTATCAACAAGTCTAAACAGAAGATTGCACCGGGCCCTAAAAGAATCACCTGGACTTCTACCTTTACCATAGTATATCTTGTTTCCATGGCGTTTCCCACCCAAATGTTCTTCTGAAACATCGGTGGCTAAGGCCTCTGGATGCTCTAACTGCAGCTTATTAATTCTGCACTAGGCTGTGTGAAAAGATAAAGCATTCAAACTTTGATACTCTGCATCTTATTTAGGAAGGTACTAGGTAGTAAGTCAGATCAAGTATCATATATTTCCTAAGCACTTCACTAGATGGTTGGAATGGGATCCCACATGAGTCCCATTCTTAAGCCATATACTGCTTAGTGAGGAACACACATCTGAGATGCAGGGGTCCAGCTGGAGGCTTAACCATTAGTCATCTAGAACTCGGGCATGTCTGGGCCTTGAACTGGTGTGGGAGACCACTAGGAGACTTTTATTTTTAATGTTTATTTTGAGAGAGAGAGAGAGAGAGAATGGGGGAGGGGCAGAGAGCAAGAGAGAGGGAATCCCAGGCACAGAGCCTGACGAAGGGCTCCATCCCAGGAGCTCCAAGATCGTGACCTGCGCCAAAATCAAGAGTTGGACGCTCACCAGACTGAGCCACCCAGGCACCCAATGAGACATTTTTACAGAAGAGCTTCCCTCCTGCGAAAAACAAATTTGTTCCAAGAAAACAGCAAGTCCAATACAGAAATGTGGTGCATAGGCTGGCACGGGAACGGGAAAATGATCTGGAGCACAGCACAGCATCTGTGCCTCATGCCACCCTTGGCAGAGACTCGGGCTGAGAGTGGAGGGCATCAGAACACAAAGTGGCCCAGGGCTGGGCTTCCGGGGGGGAAATCAACCGCTAGTAAATATCCTCTGCCAACAGGCCTTGCTAGTCACTGTATGGTCCCCAACCAGCAGCCTCAGCAGGGCCAGGTAGCTTGCTAGGAATGCAGAATCTTGGGTCCCACCCCAGAATTCAGAATTAACATCTGCATTTTAGTTAGATCCCCAGATGATTCACATACACATTAAATGTGTGAGAATGGCATGGAATAGGATTTGGGTCAGTACAAGTAAGTACTTCAAACTCTTTTGTTTGTTAGGTATTTTTAGTATGCTTCAGAAAACATAACTAAGCCAGTTTACTCGTGAGTTCCACGGATATTATTTCTCCAGATAATTCTAAGAAAGGTGACGCGCCTTCTTCCTTCTTCCCTAAAGGGAAGATGCACCCCTCCCCCACGCCAAACACAAACCAAAAAGAGAAAATTATGAGAGAGAGAGAGAGAGAGAGAGAGCACGACATAAACTAAAACTGTATCGAAAAAGACAGGAATGTGGAATGACATTTCACATAAATATTTATCAAAAAACAAAACAAAACAAAACAAAAAAACTGGCACGGCAGAACTAATAGCAGACAAAATAGAATTTCAGGTAAAGAAAATTTCTGAGAATGAAGTGACATAATATACACGTGGAGCCAAATCTTCTTCCTGAATCTATCGTTTTCCATTGCCAGCAGCAAAGCAGGAGTATTATTCCCAAGACGCATTCCACTCTAGGCCAGTATCAACATCTTGTTTATATTTGCCGATTCGATAAGCAAAAGAAAAGGGAATCTTTCTGTAGTTCAATTTCAAAGTCCGGGTTCGCCCCAGCACAGTGGGGATCACACAACACAGCTGACTTCTCATGATCCCTGGGGAGCCAGAGGGGTAGGGGGTGGAGGGCCGGGAAGCAAGCCCCGACCCCTCCAGTGAGGGTACCTGCGGCCACTCAGCCCAAGACAGCGGCCCCACCCACCAGGGGAGGACCCGCGCCCGCACCCGCACTGAGCAGGCATCGGTCAGCTCCACCCGGTCCCTCTGACCCGCCGCCCAAGGCCCCCTGCTCCACTTCTGCTCTGTATTAATTCTCAGCAGCTTATTTAATTTATCTACAGTACAGTGTTTTCTTTCTACACAATCGCCAGCAAAGCTGTTCAGCGCCCCAGGGCAGCAGACAGAAACAGTTCTCTACCACCACGTCTGAAGAACCAATTGCCCTTCAGTGTCACACAGAGCTTTCATTAAAAACTCTTGAGTGGAATTAGGTGCAGGTAGCAACTTCCAGGGAAATCTGATATATTTTCCCTGAAAACAAAGAAAGAAAACAGAAATGTTTTCTATAGAGTTTTGTAAAAACTTACTGAAATTGTTTTAAAAAATCCTTTGAATTGAAATCATCATTTTTCAATCGTACTGTGTTCTCTGATGTACTTCTCAAAAACAATCCATCCAGGTAGTGTCATTGTCCCTATTACACTCGCGATCAAAATGAGCACCAGAGTGGTTAAATGATTTGCCCATCGCCAAAAATCACCACCACGAGAACCGGCGCCTCAAATGTAAATTACTGAGCTTCCAGAGTCAAAGTCTAAGGCAGTCCTGTTATTCATATTATCATCAGCATGGCTAAGACTGAAAGTAGTAACTTCTCTTTCATCAGCCTGGATCATTTAGGATGCTCTGTGTCATAGAGACTTTAGGGGAAAAGCACACGTTACAATTAATATGAGCAGAAATTTCAGATTCAATATTTCTAGTCCCATCCTGGAAAAATTCTTATGCATAGCTACAGCAACAAGTACATCAGCAAGGAGAAAACAGTTCATCGTTAATAATACTGGATCCAGGTGCTATTATGGCTTATGGTTCACATGGTTTTGGTGCTGCTGCTGCTCTCACCTGATGCTTCAAAAGGGCTTTGATTTATAGTTTGAAATTAAAATTACCAAAGGGTTTTTAAAGCAGTGCAAAAGCCACATGCATCTTTCTGTCACCATGTCAGGGGATTGCCTTTCCTTTTTGCCTGAGGGGCTGGAGTCTAGATATGGATAAAGAGAAGAAGAAAAATCACAGCTTAACATGGAGAACATCACCAAACTATGTAAAATAGTTTAGCATCGTGAAGTGAAAGCAAAACAACCAAAAACCCTCTGGTTTCTAAAATCACTTGCAGAAAAAAATGAGTGAAGAAGGCAAGGCTCATGCACATATTTTAGTGTGTATGTGTGTGTGTGTGTGTGTGTGTTTTCTATTTGCTTTCCTGCCAGAGCCACATCCTATTGACCAGTGTCTGTACACATGCAGAAAAATGAAAACAGACTTTGCTTGCTGCAGGCCAGAAATGCAGTTTCCTTTTATCTGGCACCGCATAGCTTTTAGAGGCATGTTTCTAATGGAAGCAATCAGTCACCAGTGGGTTTCATTTTTCTTGCTTTGTTTTAAAGCATTCAAATACACACACACACACACACACACACACACACACCTATGCAAGTGTATCAGTATCTTTTCAATTCCTCAATAAGGAATTTTTAAAGCAGCAAATATATACTGGCAATTCTGAGCCAGATCACTTTTATGGTTTTTTTTTTTCCAATTTTTTTATTGTGGTAAAATACACAAAACATAACATAAAACTTACCATCTTAACCATTTTTAGTTTTAAAATGTTTTAAATAGGGGTGGCTGGGTGGCTCAGCCAGTTGAGAATCCGACTTCAGCTCAGGTCATGATCTCGCAGTGCATGAGTTTGAGCCCTGCGTCTGGCTCTGTGCTGACAGCTCAGAGCCTGGAGCCTGCTTCCGATTCTGTGTCTCCCTCTCTCCCCACCCCTCCCCAGCTCAGACTCTGTCTCTCTCGCTCTCTCAAAAATAAAAAAAAATTAAAAATTTTTTAATGTTTTTAAATAAGTACTTATCAGAATATTTTTAATTTAATAATGCTTTAATGTTAATTTTTTTTAAAAATAAGTAGCCTTAGGAATATAAAAAATCCTTTGGAACATTTATCCTTTTTAGGTACCCCTATATATATTTCCGCTGTCTTAGGAGCAGTGTAAAAGACTGTATGCTTCATCAGCAGCATAAAGGTTTGCCCACTGCAGCTCCTAGGCAGTTAAACAAACACAATTCAGGTGCATACCTGGTTATCTGAAAACACACTTTTCATAGGAAACGTGGCTTAGATAAATTATATCCACATGTCATTTTTCAAAGCCCTATTTTATCGTCACATTTACCAAATCGTTTGCTACTATATTAGCGAAAAAAGCAGTCTCTATTCAGTCTTTAAAGAGTGAGGGTAGACAGGGCCAAGGTGTACAGAACATCATGGTAGAGCAACAAGAGTCCCAAATGAACACAAAGAATCTGTAGTTAGCTCTTTGAATATCCGAGAGCTGACACATTAGAGATTCAAGCCTGTAATTTTCAGCTGCCAAAAAACAGGTCTTTGAAGGTAACAGGTAGCAAAAAGAAAATGAAGTGTTGAAAAATGCTCTCACATCAGTTTCTGTTTAGAGATTTTTACACCCCCCCCCCAAATCCTATATATGTTTCATTTAGGCTCCTAATTATTAAATGCTAGTGACCGTCAATGGCAGAGCAAAATACAAATCAACAGTTAATCACATGTCAAAAGAGCAGCAAATTCTTTGAAATCGTTCTGAAAGAAGCTCCAGCTGTCCAATTAAAGGGAAGTTTTGTGTGTGTGTGTGTGTGTGTGTGTGTGTGTGTGTGTGTGTGTGTGTGTGTGTGTGTGTGTTTTAAGAAGGAGGAGGAGGGGCGCCTGGGTGGCGCAGTCGGTTAAGCGTCCGACTTCAGCCAGGTCACGATCTCGCGGTCCGTGGGTTCGAACCCCGCGTAGGGCTCTGGGCTGATGGCTCAGAGCCTGCAGCCTGCTTCCGATTCTGTGTCTCCCTCTCTCTCTGCCCCTCCCCCGTTCATGCTCTGTCTCTCTCTGTCCCAAAAAAAATAAATAAAACGTTGAAAAAAAAATTTAAAAAAAAAAGGAGGAGGAGGAAGTGGAGCAAGAGGGAGCGGAGAAGAAAAAGAACAACGCAGAGGAAAAGCCCTTTTGTTAAAGATCAAGGAGCCAACTCAAGTTTAAAATTAAGTTCCATGTACATTGGTTTTCAGAGGCACCCATCTTGGCATGTTCCAAATCACATGCCATCTCTGGCTGAGAACATGAAGGCAAAGTAGGCCGAGCCCAGGCAGGTTAGCAAACAAACGCAAGCCAAGCACGCTCAGGAGAATTATCTAGTATTTGCCTACAGAATGCAATTGGCTCAGGTCTACACTAAAAAATTGCTTTCCAGGAACACAGTTCAAAGATTGAGTTTCCTCTTGCTATCCATTCACAATAAAATACTTGCAGGGATTTGACATACTTTTGACACAATTATATCAGTTGCAACACACATAATGTCCGTTCAATTTTACAAAGTTCATTTTAATCAAAGATATACATTTTTTTCTGGTCTTTAAGAGCCTAGAAACCCAAAATAGTTGCTAAAACAGTGAGAAACATGATACATGAGCAATCTCTTATCAAACAAAAACCTGGCTCTGATTACTTTTTGTATTTGAGGCCGACATAAGTAGTTTGCTCTGTCTGAACACTTTAAATCAATTGCCAAATGAAAATGGGACTCTTGAACCTACGCCAGAAGTAGGTTTCTTAGCTCCTTGCCCAGTCTTGGCCAAAACCCTAGCGCTACTCAACAGCGACTACAATCTACAAATCAACTTAAGATCTCTGTCCTTGCCAAAACTTCATGTCTACAGAGCTGATGCTATAAATAATGGTGGGTGAACATCAGTAAAACTGAAACTAGATCCTCAACTATCCAATTCTTGGTTTGCATTTTTTAAAGTTTACGAGTTTGTTCACTTTACTTAATTATAAGATCAAATGAAAAAAATCCCACCTTGTGATGCCCAAATTCATTCAAAATGGTTCCCAGTTTCCTGGTGTTGCTGTGCAGTTTGGGGGCAGCAACAGCTGGATGGGGGTCCCGCCAGTCAATGGACAAGCGGTGATACCAAAGGCGCGGACTCTCCAGAACATGAGCTGATTTAACACTAGGATCAAAACGATGTACTTCACATCCATTGTTGGCCATGCTAACCTCAAATTGGGTATCATCATTCCCCAGCCTATAAAGAAAGAGCGTGGAAATCAATAACAACACAAATATAATGAAGCAAAAGTGTTAGATTGATAAAATGACAATTCTAAGGACAATTTTCTTATTCATATCAAGCTTTCTCCTGTTTTAACACATGGCTAACTGTACACATTCAATAAACCTGCTTCCATCACAAAAAGCATTATAGCTAAAAGCTTCTGGATAAAAAGCAAGCAGAGAAATTATCTGCTAAATGCAGACCAGGGAATCACATGTTCAAACATGTAGAGACATAGCAAATTAATTTTTTTAAGATGTAAACCATAGTAGCAATGAAACAAGTCTATCCAGTAATCTTAAGAGCTTTTCTCAGAATACATCAAAAATAGAAGCACCAGGATCGGTTCCCTTAGGGAGAGGTGCAGTGTACTAATGAGGTAATTTGTCTCCATTCTAATGGCCATGATGCATGCAGCCTGACTTAAAGACAATATCCGTTGTCTTAGAAGTGGAAATGCATTTTAAAATAGTACAGCTAAAGAAGAGGCAAATATGTGTGGTTCTACTGGATCTGGTACTCAAGAAGTAGAAGAGACACCTCACCTAAATTCACATCAACAGGAGGAAGAAATTATGAATTGTACTTAAGTATCCACTTTGTAGCACGTCATGTGAAACATTCATATACTTACACATTTTTAATTTACTCAGACATATTCCTTATTTGGTGGAGTAATATTCATCACTTTGATTAAAGCATCAGCTTGGATGAAAAACATGAAATTAAATGAAAGACGATTTTTTTAATGGTGCTTATGGCTTCTTTGCTCAAAATACTATAATTAGATATGGTTTAAGATACCAAAATCTCAAAGGGTATCTATAAGACATTGGCCAAACCTGAACTCAGTGCAGAAATGCTTCATTCTCTTAGACTCCAGTATCGCAGACATTTCATAATTTGGACATGTACAAGCTCATTGGCTAACAATTATTTACCTGGTATTAGGCAATTAAAATAAGCCTTCAGTACAGAGATCCTCCCTCCACCTAGACATTCTTACTACTCTTATTTGCCTTGTTCTTTCCCTTCACTCCTACTACATTGCTTTTGCCCTCACTGGACGCATGGCATGTCAACCCTCTGCTGTCCCTCAGCTACAATTCTCTCTCCCCTTGTGGCTAGAAGACGTAGCACCCTTCAAAACTATATCACTCCTTTTACCCGAGAAATTCTGTTTCCTAATTTTTACCTCCTACTGAACCTACTCAACTCAGATGGCAGACTGACTGACTGACTGGCTCTAATTCTGTCCCCCTTCATCCACACTACTGCCATGCTGTGCTCATCATGAGCAGAGCGTCCTTTCTTGCCCCTTGATTGTCTGGCTTGATTAGGTGATTTACTTTGTGGAAGGAAGTGACAGTATGCCAGTCCCAAGCCGAGGCTTTAAGTACTTCTGTCCACTCTCGTGGACATCCTCATACCATTCTCATGATGAAAACATACCCTAGATAACTTGCCAGGCTCAGGAAAATAAGAAACATGAGAGGCAGTGGTACCCCAGTGAAGTTGCCAAATTTCTATGAAAAGCAGAACTTCCCTTAGTCACCACACCTTGAAGTAAAGTCTCCCAGCTGAGCCCAGCCTCCGTCAATGGAAGCCCGCTGATTTGTAGACATATAAGCAAGAATAAATAATGGTTTTAAGCTACTGAATTTGAGAGTGATTTGTTACACAGCAACAGCTAACGTATAAACCTGGCATGAAATATAAATCCAAGAGTTGAGCAAAAACTACAAAGCATTTTTTTAGTAGACAGATTTCTTTCTATACCTATCAGAATGTTGCCACATTCACCTGCCCCAAGAGATTTTTCACTTAACTGAATATGTTGAAACTGAGATGAGCAAACCAGTGTTACTATGGGTCATCCGATGGAAAATGGCAATACTGTAGCTTTACTAGGAGAACACTATGTCAACAAAGTACTCATTAAATACAATTTATATGTAAACTTTCTAGAGTAGAGAAATTTGAATAATTTCTTTCTAAGTGAATTTTCAAAATATTATTTTCAAGGAAACATTCTCTACTCTAAAACATGTATTTTAATTAAGACTTCAAAAACTTTTGGGGATTAAATTAACCACATGCGGTTCTGTAACTAACTTTTTTAGTAAGGCACTTTATTACATATTGATGTTTTCAATTTAAACAAAAAATTTTGTAATGAAAAAATAACAAAGACACATAGGAAGAGTTCAAGGAAATAGATAAAATAAAAAGGAAGTTTTCTACCCCTAGAAATTTTGGCCACTAATTTCCAGAGATAATCACAGTTAGTAATTTTTGTGTATCTTTCCAGAAATTCTCTAGATATGTACAAGTGTTCTTTATTAGAGATATCATAAGTACACACATACATATTTAAGTTAATCATCAAATAGTGAGGAACTATTTTGTAGGCACTAAACAAAATGAAACTACTGAAATTTGTAATTTGGGGGTTAACTTACATTACTTTTAGTAAATAAAATACACTTAATACACAAGTGTACTATACTGGAAAGTAATAAGCTGCATTAATTTAATCAATGTCTATAATTCTTACTTCCATTTATTCAAAATGGTACTTCCTCAAGCTTAGTTTAAATTAGCCAAGTTTGTGGTAGGTGTAAAAAGCAACAGGAAAGGCAAATGTAATATACATAGGTGTGGCGCTACCTGGCCCAAAGTAGGAAAACCAGGAGTCAAATCCAATCCAGGTAAATGTGCTCCTTATACTGCACCTCACTGTGAATGAGCACAGGACACAGAATCCTGGAAGGAATATTTGTGATCTCGGGGATCTACGAAATCGCCAGTTACTGGAGGGTAAAGCTCCATAAGGAAGAGAACTGTGTCACTCTTGCTTTTATTTTTTTCGTTTCAAGTTTTTATTTCAATTCCAAATGGTTAACATACAGCATAACATTTTTGCTTCTCTCTGAATCCCAAGTGCTGAGTAAAGAGACAGCAAATCTACAAAATGCTGCCCCAAGTGAGAGAAAACTAGAAAATTATAGGGTCTGGAATTCCTAGAATACATAGTACACAGTAACTAGCATGGCATAGGGTAGGCTATGTTTCGCTGTCTTCTTCATGTATATAAACAAATACTGATAAAGCACTTTAATATGTTTAAGGCACTATACTAGACACCAGAGATAAATTTGTCATAACCCTTGATCTGAAGTTCACAAGTAGTAATGAAGAGAGATTTCTGAACAAATAAATATAGTAAAATTATGAAGTAGCCAAAACAAAAATATTACTTACAGCAAAAATGTATTTAGTCTGTAAGGAAATCATGTGCTGCTCTTATTTATCTAGAAAGAGAATTCACTGTAGAAAATCCTACTTTACAGGAATGTTCTACTTAATGTGTATTCCATGAAGCAAGACATGTAGATCAGAGGCTTCTATCTCATGATCTAAGATAGTTGTTCCATTCCCTGCCACCACGTCTGCCTTCCAGCCATCAGGAGAAGTAAAAGGGGAATGAAGGTCATGTCCTTTCCTCTTAGGGTATGGCTGAGAAGTTGTACACATCACATGTGCTCATATCTCATTGCTCAAAGCTAGTCATACGGCCACTTGCAGCTTCAAGGAAGGCTAGGGTATGCAGTCTTCAGCAAGGTGGCCAGGTGCCCTGCTAAACTCAGGAGTTCTGTTACCAAAGGAAAAAAGGAAAGAATGGATATCAGAGGACAACTGGAAATTCCTGCTACAACCCATTTCTGAAATAGGTAAGCAGTTAATAGGTATATTCAAATGTATAAGCATTCATGAAGACTATAACCTATCTCTCTACATGGGGGAGAGAGAAAATTATATAACTAATGCTTATGAATATTATTCTGCATATGTTAAGCCTAGGGTTTGAGATGGAGACAAGCTCTTCAGCACAGAAAGGGCATCAAATCTGAGAGATTTGTTGAAGAAATAGGAACGGGGAGAATTATAGGACTAAATTTCCACAGGTCACAGAATAACAGTAACCATCTTGACCCCCCTCTTCTGATGCTCAGAGAGCAACAATCAAGATTCCTCAGTGTGATTGTGTGAGTTGTGCACCCAACAATTCTAGACGGTACCATTCACATCATAGTCACCATAATGATGGTTTTCTAGCAGGTGGGGTAGGGGTTCTTGAGGGGGTGCCTCTTCCCAAGTCATATAAAGGTGTCCTTTGGACCAGCTACAGTGCTAGCAACTGCATGCCCTTTAATGCTACTGAAGGGTAGAAGGTATGGATGTGGTACTGTTTGAGGTCTTGGTTATTCTTTTAAAAATATTCCCAAGAGTATTAAGGTAAGCGTCCTTTATGTTCCCCAGGAATCAAAACGTCCTAGCGCAAACACATGAAGACATGCTCATGACCATTCACCAACATGGAGAAACAAATCAAAATCACAATGAGACACCTCTTCACATCCACTAGGGTAGCTACAATCAAAAAGACCAATAATTACAAATGTTGGCAACAATGTGGAGAAATAAGAACCCTCATACATTGCTGGTGGGAATATGAAGTGGTATATTCCCAAGAGAAGCGAAAACTAATGTCTACCGAAAAACCTGCATGTGCATATTCATTGCACGATTATTCCCAGTAGCCAAAAAGTGGAAACAACCTAAATGTCTATCAACTGATGAGCAAATGAAATGAGGTGTAGCCATACAATGGAATATTATTCAGCCATAAAAAGATATGAGGTACTGATACCTATTACAACATGGATGAACCTTGAAACCATTATGCTAAGTGAAAAAAAGCCAGTTACAAAAGGCCACATGTTGTGTGCTTCCATTTACATGAAATGTCCACAATAGGCAAATTCATAGAGAGAAAGTAGACTAGTGGTTGCCTACGAGGAGGGGGTGAAAAGCAGGAAACGTGTTGAATTTGCAAATGACTGCTACTGGGTGTAGGGCTTTCTCTTTGGGGTCATGAAAATGTTCTAAATTTGACTGTAGCGACAAAAAAAACCCATTGAATTGTATGCCTTACAAGAGTGAATTGTATGGTATGTGAATTATAGCTCAACAAAGCTGCTAAAAATAAATAAAAGCAGATATAGGAAAGGTTTCTAACTGTGACCGTTGAAGGCATCAGGTTTGGAAGAAGTAAGACAATCGTGTTTCCCAGGAGTTTCATGGTCTGTTCTGGGTTTTTCAAAGCATAAATGACACTAAATAGTAGATAAAAAATATGTTATAAATTATTAATTTTTATTAAATAACATTGCGTGAAATGCCAAGATTTTGTCCAAAACATGTATTATCAACAGGAATGATAGCACCCCTAATGGGGCAAAATTCCATTCTTGGGAGTCAACAATACTTCCTCTTTTTATATATAAAGCAACATGCATATGTTACATAAAAAGATATATAGTTTATCTCTGGCATTAAAATTTCATGGGGGAGTGGTGATTAGGAAAAAAAATTATTTAAAAAGGATCCTTGGGTCCATGATTTTCTGATTCCTCATTCATGTATACTATGAGCACCTGCTGTGTTAAACTATTACAACTTGAAAATGTTTGGCACCTGGAAGTCCCAGCTTTTCTGTGTAAGATACTAGTTGTTGCCTAACCATGTGCCATTTATCAAATGTTCTTCTGTCTTATGCTGAGAATTTATGTCTTGAAACCAAACGGTACCACCAGCCAGAGAACTAAAAAAAAGAGGTGAAGAAGATTTGCTACCTATGTATTGTCTCTTCTCAAGTTTTCTTTTCCACTCTCACTCCCACCTCTGAAAAAACAATCTTTGAAAGGGAGGATAAAATCGGGGATATTTCCCGATTCGTGTTAGCTACCACCCTCCCCAACCCTCCCCCTCCAAGTCACAGAGGAGAAGACTTACAGAGCAGCCACCACCGCAGGCTGAAGAGGTCAAGTACATGATATTATCACCTAAACACACAACCTCTCCTTCCTCTTCTCTTCCCCTTCCTCTGTAACATAACCTTCCTGTACAGCACCTTCCCCTATCTTAATTGGTCTATTCTACCCCATTTCAAGGTTGAAAAGGATCTGATTTTAATTTTCAACTGAACTTCACACAGAGTACACTCTCCTGGAAAAAATGCTTTTACATTAACTGTGGAATAAAGAGCTTTGACTTCTAGTAAAGACATTCCAGACTCTGAAATAAGGTGGAAGTGACTCCTGCTTCAGTTCCTGGGGTGGAGGAAAGGTAGGGAACAGATCAGAAGGCAGGACATTCAGCCTTTGTCTTCTGGTCCGTCTGTCCTCCGACTCCTTTCTTCCTCTCTAGGAAAGACACCCCAAGCTATGGCTTTATCAATCATCTTTGGTTGACGTGAGAATGACTGGGCACAGAAGTGGCATAGTCTTGCTGCTGCCAAAGCCCTGGGGCTTCGAGCACTTACTGCCTGGTGTAGGGACCCCATGACCCATCTGCCACCTGCCCTCCTTGCCCATCTCTCAACTATCCCACTACTCCCGAACGCTGACCATCCATGACCCACATTCCCTGTTCTTGTGCCTCATTTTAGGACCGCCACTTCTGGGCTGGGTCTCTTTCTTCTCTCAGTATCAATTGAGATGTCAGCTGGCTATTTACCTGCCCCCAGGCAAGCAATTCACCTGAGAAAGGGGTATGCTTGTCCTGATCCTCAGTCCTGAATAACAGTGCAATCAATGTGTGCAACCACAATCCAAAACATCTTTTCTTTTCTTTTTTTTTTTACCCATCAGAAATATTTTTAGTTCCCCGTTTTCAATTAAGCATTTCTAGGTTTTGAATCAAATGTTGGCCCTTATAATCTATTCACGTCTGTTCCCAGTGGAATTCAATTGTTCTTATCTGCTCTTCACAACGTTGAGTTTGAATAGTGAACATTTAGATGAAAATAAGAAACCACCTTTTTACAGGAAGTAATCTGAAATCTTGCAACAAAATTATCTAATGGTTCTGAAGTACAAGGAAAGCAAAAAGGAATTTTAAAAATCCCCCCGCCCCCCGAACAGCTTTCCTAGTTTCATTTTACTCAGTGATAGGCTTTAAATGAAATTATTCCAGGGTGTAAAATAATAAGTAAACTATAAAGGCAGTTCAGAGCAAGAAAACAGGACCAAGCTGAGATCTCCAATTTGCATGTGGTACTCTGCAATTACTTTTATGACCTACTTTCATGCATTTTTAATATGACAGAAAATAAACTCTACTGTCAAAACTTCCCATCCTTTCTACAGTCTTGAAGCATAGTTGGTGGGCTCCCCTCTGTTCTAATCAAGTGGCTGAGCAACTAATTTCCTAAGCCTCAGCCTCCCGGTCTAAATCACAGCATAACCAGCAACTCTCCCTGCTCTCCTTACCTAGAGCAATCATTTATGTAGCAAATATATATGGAGTGCCTACTGCGTCCCAAGCTCCACTGATACACATTTCCATTATCCTGAGACTCTTACTTGAACCGTTCATTTTTACAAAAAGTCCACAGTGACTACAACTAAGAATTCTTGTTTGATAAAGTCTGATGTTGATGGTGATCCTCTGGGCACAGACCCAAACGTCTGCCCCCAACCCTTATCATCTAGGATTTGGGTTAGCAGTTGTCACTCACGTGCCTGAATGTGAATCATCGAGATGATGAAAGCGATTAGTGAGAAACAGGCATAGGACACCTGTTAGGGTCCCCAGTGCTTTTGTAACGGACATTGGGGACCTTGTCGGAGAACCTAGCCACACAGCTTCCACAAAGAGTCTACGGAATAGGGTGTTCCCAATAAAAACAACTCTTTCCTGCCCCCCCCCTTTTTTTGAGACACATTTTTATAAGTTCAGAACTGGATGCAAGTCCTAATATATTTCATGAAATAATCTCATTATTTTATATTCGCCCTTTTACAAAAATCCCTCTAAATCCATTTGTACACTTAGCTCATTTTCAGCCTGAATAACTGAATATTATTTCCTACAGTTTCGACAAAATCACAGTGATTTCACAAGAATTCCCTTTTCTTTCTTTTTAATGTAAATGTACACACAGATTTACCATTGGCACAAACCATAAAAATCCAACAGTGGCCATTCATCTTGGGTCACTCCTCATAAATGTGTAAAAAATTTCTAATATGCTTGCTGTTCTTCCCACCCCCCCCTTAATTCTTACTATTCTCTCTCTTCACAGTAAGGATGCTGTAATTCTAGCTGGCGACCACGGGCTTCGCCAAGAGGATCATCATCATACTGAAATCTGAAGTTGCCAATTCACCCCCAGCTGAATGGGAGAGAAAATGGCCTGGCGGCTTCTGGGGACCCGCAAGTGCCGACAGTTACCTGACACATGAGTCTGAAACAAAGTGTAGGAGGCAAAGTATAGCACCTGTTACACATTGTTACGTTCATAACTTTGTGTTACTGAAATAGCCTTGGCCACCTGCAGGACCGTTTTGGTATTCTGCTATAAAATGCACTTACCCTAAAGAGTAGAGGCGGCATCGCTTGCTGCGGATTTGATGAGCTAAGCCAAACCTGTCATCAAGACAGACTGACCAAGGCTTCTTTGCAGGGCTGGAGTCAGTAGCTAGGCTGTCTGTGCTCATGTGATTGCATGCAATCTGTAAGGATTGGAAATCAATGTGAATAACTTAAAGCGCTGGATGATAAGTGGCAGGTGGGGAGGTACTGCTTTCTCGGTCCCTGAAACCCATAACAGGAGAGTTATGTCCTTCTCCACTGCCAACTACTCCTCTCCCCCAGGGAAGCACAAGACTGCTATCAAATGTTCGGAGGAACTCCAAATACTGGATTATAAGGAACCTTGTGGAGACTATAGACAGGTTTGAAGGGAAGTTGAGAGCTGCTATAGCCATATGCACAGAGTATGTAAGGGAGAACAGGTCAGGAGCAAAGGTGGCAGAAAGGAGGTGTCCCAAAAAGCTTTGCAGAGATTTGTGAGTCCTGGAGAATGAACAGAAGTTGACCAAGACGCTGAGATCAAGAAGAGCATTCCAGACATAGAGAACAGTGCTGGCAAAACACAGAGGACTGTAATCCATGGTGTTTCTACCAGAAGTTGTGAGATCCAACTGTGGCCATGGGTCTCAGAGGGATACAGATTATCAATTCCTTATCTCAGGCAGATAAGCTGGGGCCACCGTGGTCCAGAAAGGTAGCATGAGTTATCCAAGGTAAACAGCTGATCAAGGGTCAAGTGAAATTAATTCATGGTCCCTGCTCCCAAGACCGTATTGTTTGCGAGAAACTGTTCTAATGAGCTTCCTCCTAGGGGAGAAGAGCGAGAGCCCCACGCAGGAAGAAAGGAAGCTCTTCCTGAGCTATAACCAAAGCACTTCTTTTAACTCATCCATCAAAATTAGATAAGGAAACCAAAGGGAACATGTATCTAAATCAAGCAGAAGCAAGTCTCTGATTTCAAATGCACATTTAGCAAATGCACTGTGATTGAGGCTGGCACAGTGTGCACGCTGAGGTGGCTGGAACCAAAGAAAGCAGGTTCTGTGGCCCAGGTGTTCTTTTGTGGCCAGCAGCACCTCACTGAACATCAATTTCCCCCTAATCCTTCAAAACTCCCATCACCATCATGATGCTCCATGAATCATGCAGCAGCTCTGTCACGTCACAGACAACAGACCATTCTGGGTGCAAAGGGTGGTCTGAGGTTCATTGCTTTAATTCATTGGAAAATATAACAGCAAATGATTTTCTTCTTAAGAAGATATTCTGGGGGCGCCTGGGTGGCTCGGTCGGTTGAGCGGCCGACTTCGGCTCAGGTCATGATCTCACGGTCCGTGAGTTCGAGCCCCGCGTTGGGCTCTGTGCTGACCACTCAGAGCCTGGAGCCTGTTTCAGATTCTGTGTCTCCCTCCCTCTCTGCTCCTCCCCCGTTCATGCTCTGTCTCTCTCTGTCTCAAAAATAAAATAAATGTTAAAAAAAAATTAAAAAAAAAAAAAGAGAAGATATTCTGGGGGCACCTGGGTGGCTCAGTTAAGCGGCCGACTCTGGCTCAGGGCAGTTTAAGAGTTTGAGCCCCGCATCAGGCTCTGTGTGGAGCCTGCTTCCGATTCTGTGTCTCCCTCTGCCCCTTCCCCCGCTTACACTGTCTCTCTCAAAAATAAATAAACATTGGGGCGCCTGGGTGGCGCAGTCGGTTAAGCGTCCGACTTCAGCCAGGTCACGATCTCGCGGTCCGTGAGTTCGAGCCCCGCGTCGGGCTCTGGGCTGATGGCTCAGAGCCTGGAGCCTGTTTCCGATTCTGTGTCTCCCTCTCTCTCTCTACCCCTCCCCCGTTCATGCTCTGTCTCTCTCTGTCCCAAAAATAAATAAACGTTGAAAAAAAAAATTTTTTTTTAAAAATACATAAACATTAAAAAAAGTTTTTTTTAAATAAAAATGTTTTAAAAGATATTCTGGGTTTGCCCAATTCTTTTATTTAACAGAGTTTCCAGAATTCTAATCTGAAAAGAGTATATACATGTAGCCTAGTCAACTGATATAGCATCTCCCGTACTTATGCTGTGATCAAGGGCTACTGGCCTGGCAAAATTATCCAGCACTATTTATCAGAGAGATAAATGAGAGAGCATATTGCTAGGATTTGGACATTTTAGAGGGAAGTCTAAAATGTGAAACCCTGTATATATATTCTTGCCCCTCACCAATGTCTTTCTACTTCTCTACCCATGACCCCTGTTTAAAGGAAAAAAATAACAGAAAATGGAACTGAATTTTAAGCAACTATTACAGAATACATTTATTAACTAGGTACATCAGCATGTTAATTTGTCTAATTCATTTCCTATGATTCACCCACAAAGACATGGGAATTATGCCTCTGCCCATATCCTAGGCCCCACTCACCCACCAAGGGAGGAAAAACTGCTAATTTAATTAAAGTTCAATGTGTTTGGTGGGCCCGTCTTACTAGTGGGCAGGTTACTGCACCTTAAACATCAGCACCTTCATTGTCATTGTGTCCGACGCTCTCCCTTCCTCTCACCCCTGCAGGTAGGCAGGTAAGTAGGGAGGGAGGGAGGGAGGCAGTTCTGTAGGCCCCTAAAGCATACCTGGACCTCACAAGCCTGAACCATTTGCTCTAGGTCAGCTTCCTGGAGCATTTTTATTAAAGTGGTCTGACGATTCCCATTTCTTTGTGTGCACTTCTCCCTAAGAACCTCCATAATGACAGAACATGATATAGATGTTCACAGGTTCTTGTTCATGACTCCCTCCTAACACCATTAAAATTTAACTCTCGCCTCTCCCACCATGTTTCCCAAGGTATGGCCCACCTACATTCTGACAGGTCTGGGAGGCACCTAAAAATACCGATTCTCAAGTCCCACTCTGTAAAGTCAGCATCTTTGAGGCTGATGCCTGCGAACATGCCTTTTAATAAGCTGCCCCAGGTGATTCTTATGCGGATAGTCCTGTGAGTTTACAGGAACCCTTTTGTAAAGCCCCACCGGAAGGTTCCAGCTTGGCCTCATCTGTGCCTTAGCAAATTAAGGGAAGAGGCTCCACTTGGGTCAGAGCTTTATTTATTTATTTTTTTAATATGAAATTTATTGTCAAACTGGTTTCCATACAACGCCCAGTGCTCATCCCAAAAGGTGCCCTCCTCAATACCTATCACCCACCCCCCACCCCCCATCAACCCTCAGTTTGTTCTCAGTTTTTAAGAGTCTCTTATGCTTGGGCCAGAGCTTTAAAATGAAAACAGCAGCCCCTGCAACCCGGCCCCTAACAAAAAGCCAGAGAGGCAGGCAGTGACAATTAGCCAGAGGCCTCCAAGAATCCGATAACTATTAAGGGTCAAGATTCAGGGCTTTGAGGCTCAACTGCCCTTACTTTGCCAATGTTGGGGAGTAGAGTTTTATTCTATTAAAGGTGACACTTAAAGCATTTCTTCTTCTTCCAAAGATTTCATCTTACACAGATATACCCCTGTTGGAAAGACATTCTTTTCCATTCAATCTCTCTGCTAATGTTCCCCTTTCCACTCCTAGCTCAAACATACCTAACACAGGAGTTTTGCCCTATTAACTATCTCAGTGATAGACATTAGCTTTGCAAAACAACTAGAAGCACTCAGTAAAATTCAGCTCCTAAAAATTAATTAAATATTGATTTTTCAAAGTTTCTTGTTAAGATTTATGGCCAGGGCTTCAATAAACTCTCGTAAGCAAAATAAGTGAGGGCAATAACTCCTAGCTAAGCTCTAACTCCAGTAATTATGTTCTCTCTCTCTCTAATTCCCCTTGTAATTTTAGCTGCAAAAGCAAATTAGGCCTAGATAAAGGAGAAGAAACTCCAGGAAAAAAAAAATGTTTTCTGAAATGCATTTTAGTTATTTAACTTAAAGGGATTAACCATTTTTTTTTAAAGATTTTATTTTTAGGTAATCTCTACAGACAACGCAGGGCTCGAACTCACAGCCTCGAGATCAAGAGTCGCATACTCCACTTATGGCACCAGCCAGGTGCCGCTTAAAGGGATTAATTTATTCTCATTTCATTTGGCATCCCAAAAGATGGAATAGAATTTCTGGCACCCCATAAGTAAAATCTGGTAAAGAGAGCCCTTAAAACTTGGGGACTTCTGGCAAGAATCACTTCAATGATCAACTGTATGTTCATGTAATACCATTATTTTGAAAGGCAACATCTAAGGAAAGAGTTGTATTTTTGTTGCCTTTATCCGTGTGTGTGTGTGTGTGTGTGTGTGTGTGTGTGTGTGTACCAGTAAATATAACAGATACTACTGTTACAAAGTCGTAAAGTCTGCATCTCCAGGGCTTGGATTTTTATGTTATTTTTACAAATAGATAGATGCATAGATGATGAGATAGATAGATGGATGGAGAGATGGCTGGCTGGCTGGCTAGATGATAGCTAGATAGGTAGTTAGATAATGTTTTAAAATCTACTTTTTCTTTTTTAAAACAGCAACTGTTGCTTAGATTAATTTTGTGCCGCAAGGCCTGCTTCCCAGAGGCATATGGTTTGGGGGTGGCCATAAAAAGCTGGATCTGGAGCCTTCCCTTAGAACAGAGCACTGTGTTTATGATTTAACCATTTCTTGTTAGCATCAAACAGTGTATCATCGACTCCAGAACTCAGCGATGTAATCGTGGTCTTTCACATTAGGAAACAATACCTAATTAAACTGCACTTGACGTTGTGCACACTCTACCAAACACCATATCCTCTGGTGTTTCATTAAAAATTCAGGTCCCCAATCATGCCATCAGGGACACACAGCGTGCAAGTGTGCCATCTCATTGCAGTCGAATGCCACACTGTCCCTGGCCCTGTGCTTCCGTTTCCAAGCTCCCCCACCCATCTGTTCACCCGTGTTAGAGAACACACAACTCTCTTGCATCCTAGCTGTTTGCCAGCATGCGTATGTATTGAATTTAGGTTTTATACCCCAGGCAGTGCCGACCACAGAACAGGTGCTCAGCAAATGCCTGCTGAATTGAACAAGGAGTAAATCAATGATGAACACATCAAATGCTCGGCCTTGCTGTACAAGCTTGAACACAGATTTGAAGGAGATGATATTTTTTAAGTAGCATAAGAGAATGGGGGTGGAATTTGCTTTAGTACCTTCCAAAGGTTTTTTTTTTCCCCCTTGCCATTATGACTCACTACTGCTAACTATGGAAATTTTAGGTAATAGTGACTCTAATATTCTTCCAGTTTTGTAGGCTCTCATTGTCAAGATGAATTCTAAGGGAAGCCTGAGCTCCTAAAAGAGCCAAAAAAAAAAAAAAAAAGAGAGACAGAAAGACAAAAAAAACAAAAAAACCTCTGCATTACATAGAGATGGGGAAGGAACACTGTTTAGCAAAAGATTCTGATTAAGAGTCAGTTAATGTCATCTCTAATGAACTCCCACGTGCTGGCTGCACGTGACCTGGACGTGCAGAAAAGCACAGCACTTCACCTGGGTAAAATGACCCCTGGGTACAAAACCACTGTGAGGTCTAGAGCTTTATCTCAGTTTTTCTGGAGGATGAAAATCCTTCTAGTGAACTTTATAAACCAACTGCACTCATCAAGGTGAATAAGATGTCTATGTATCTACTTTCCCAACTAGTTGGTTAGCTGCTTGTGGGCAGAGACTGTATCCCCAGGGCCTGCCACAATCCCTGGCACGAAGCAGGTGCTCAAAACTACTTTGTCAATATTGATCCTACACTACTCTCGGCGCAGTACAAGCTCACAGAACTGGGAGAAACCTAAGGAAGAATTTAATAGCTTGATCCTTTTCAAGATCGCAACATTGAGAAACAGAGAAACAAAATAAATCGCTCAGAGTCACTTCAGACTGCATTGTGGGATGCTTTTCTTTTCTCTTCAAAAGTTTTCTCCTCTCAGTTCATAACTCACGGGGGAAAATCCAAGAGGGGCTTGAAATAATCCTTTCGTGCCTCACGAGCTTCTTCTAAGTAAATATGCCTTTTATAAGTTACAGAACATTAACCTGAAATACATATAAAATGGAATCTAGAGGCTTTTACTTGGTCAATTTATTTGGGGCGGGGATGGAGCCCATAGTTCTCAAACCCAACTCATAAGTTTAACACCTCTCATTTTCCTCTGGTGTCTTAAGAGTTTCTTAAAGTCACAGTCAAGAGGTCGGGCTTTTCATCCTTCATGTAAAACCAAACTGTACAATTAAAATTTCAGCACCTTAATTAAATCTGTGAGTGTCCACCAAATTAATTTGCAGCAGCAAAACAAGATGAAATTATGTAAAGCACAGGGATCAATTTATCATTCCATAACTTGCGATTAATTCAACAAGCTTTCACTTCCATGTCTAGGTGACAACCATTAAAGTCCAATTGTCTGACTGCATTATATGAGAAATGGGACTTTCTTTTACGCCCAGTCTTCTAAAGACCTAGAAACATATTCTCTCCACAGATGAAAAATGGGCTCTGCTGCCAGCAAGGTTTGGGAGAAGAAGTGGGATGCCAGGGGGCTGAAGGGACATCAAAAGAGCCTGAGACCCTCAGTGCCACACGAGCTCCACAGGCTACCTCCCCAGTTGGCCTAGGCGCCTTAGAGGCAGTGTGAGTTTCTAGTTTACTAACACCTCCCACTTAATCCAGGGCAAAGTTTCCCTTAGGCCTTGATCTTCTCTTGTCTCTCCGTCCCCAGGATCAGGCTACTTGAGGACAGAACCTCCTGATTAACGTGTCAAGAGCCATAGACTCTCCTTAATAGACAGTCCCTTTACTTGCCGGGGGCACAGGCTCAGCCTCGGCAGGAGCTGCCACAATGTGTTAAGTCACCACTAAGGCCGATGCTCCATAATGACTTTAAATGCTCTAAGAACAAAGTACTGTTGGATTCATTAGCTTCTCGGACCTCCTGCAATGTCCCCTCTGCTCCCTGGCCTAGCGGGGCCCTGTCCACCAAGCATCTGTGGCAGAAAAGCAAAAAGGCAGATTCCTCCAAATCCAAAATGGAACTTGAACCTCCAGATGATGGTTTTGTTTTATGACACACTTGACTGCCTACTCACGGGTGTGAATCTGTCGCCTCAAATGGTTTTCCAAAGCAATTTGCTAAAGTGGATCTTTAAGAACACGTCAGGATGAATCATTAAAACATTTCAAGATGACAATACCCCTGGAAGGCAGAAGATGCTGAAGCAAATAGAAGGCATCTTATCTGCCTTCAAACAAGTGGATAAATGTAAGCATTGAGGCCTCAGAAACTATGTCCCTATCAAGTCCCCACCAGGAGTCCCTGAGAATCTTCCTACCCCCTCACTGATCGAATCCTTTTTGAAAGGGGGTTGATCAATATCTTTTAGAGTGTCTCCAGATCCAATTGCACCTGAAATACAACCTGAGTGGTGCTGATGTATCTCAGAAACCTCAAGGCTTCCTCGTCCAGGGACTGAGCAGGTCCTGCCCACGGCTGGAGATCTATATGCCATCGGGGATGCTGTAGAAGACAGAAAACAGAAAACAGGTTGATGTGTAAAGTGTTGAGGCACTGGGGGTGGGGGTGGGGGTGGGATGGACACAGAGCATCACCTAGGCTCCTTGGCCACTTTAACTGTCTGCAAAACAAACGTGTCTGTGCACAGGCGGTGGGGAGTGGGTTCGGAGCTGCTGTCATTACAGTCACATCCATCACAGGGAGGCAAGCAAGGCCTGAGAAAGCCCAGCTACCAGGTTAAGCAAAAGACTGCAAAGGCCTGGGGACGTCTGACTCTTCTGATCAAAAATAAACTCCACTTGACCCCATCAGGCTCTCTCAACTGTGGCTTTGTATTACTGTGCCTCTCCCCCATGCGAAGAAAAACTCCTCTATCTACTAGAGTTTCCAAAGCTTAGAGCTTCAGAACTATGAGCCTCCCTAAGGGCCAGTTATGTCGTCGAGGCAAAAGCCTGAAGTCCTTTGGGTGCTTGGGTGCCTTCCCCAGCACAGGGAGACAAGGGCAGCCGCACTCAGTCTTCCAGGTCTCAGTGTGCCTAGCATCTGGGGCTGTGCACCTGCGGGAGAGGACCCCGGAGCTGTCACCACCAAGGCTGACAAGAGTAGCCTTCTAGCAAGGGGCTGCTGCCTTTCAGCAGAGGACGTGAGGAGCACTGATGAGCACAGTGGTTAGAGATGAAGGCTAGGCCTCCTTTTGCAGCAAGGGTGGTGGGAGGGATGAAGGGCTGGGGGATCGCAGTGGTCTGGAAGAAACGCAAGTGGGATCCCTCTAGTCAAAAGGAAGCACTAGTCATGAAGTCCTTTCTAGAGTTCCAAGTCCCCCACCTGTACTTATCACCACTTAGAAACCTTCCAAAGCCTTGCTGTGATTCTCAGGGGGAGAATAGCGCTCAGGGTGCAGGGTGGGGAAGGGGGTGGGGGGGGGGGAGAGAAGCCCCATCTGCTGGGAGGGTAGATGTCTGGAGTCAGGAAAGACGCTGGGTGTCTAGGCACAGGGGTTCCCGCAGTGCTTAGACTGGGCCTTTAAACCCCCTTTTATGATGCGGAAGGAGGCAAGGGAAGGTTCTAGGGACAGATAAATGCACCATTCACGCATACACATTGTTCTTCACTCAGATATTGCCAGGATCTGAATGTGTGTGTTCCCCTCCCCCATACTGATAGGTGGAAATCCTAATGACCAAGGTGATGGTATTAGGAGGTGGGGCCTTTGGGAATAGCTTAGGTCATGAGGGTAGGGCCCTCCTGAATGCGATCAGTACTCTTCTAAAAAAGACCTCACAGAATTCCTTAGCCCCTTCCACAATGTGAAGACCTGGAGAGAAGGCGCCAACCCTGAAGAGGGCCTTTACTGGAAACCAACTCTGCTGGCACCCTGACCCTGGACTTCCAGCCTCCAGAACTGTGAGCAATAAACTTCTGTTCTTTATAAGCCACTCAGTCTGTGCCATTTTGCTATGACAGCCCAAACAGACTAAGACTAGGTATTATGACAGGAACTGTCTGTCACCCACCCCCCCCCCAAAAAAAAAACCTGAACAGGCTAGCCCTGATATACTTTAGTGCAAATGTGGGGGGTTTGCCCCTGGATGGGGTGGCCTGGGTGACCTGGGGTTGAAAAGCCAGGAGGAGTGGGGGAGCAAGCAGGTCAGTCAGCATCAAGCCAGGTGTGTGAGCTTGGGGAAGAGAAGCCCACCCTGGCATGGGGGTCTGAGATAAATGCGGACACTTCGTAAGTGATAAGCGTTATTCCAGGTCCGATGTGATTAGCCTCACATCGTGGCACAAAGCCCAAGAGCCCACAGTCTTACCGTCTAGACAGGTCCGTGCCTCCTTGTAGTAGCTAAGTACCCTGCAGCTTTCTAGACTTAAGGAATCCTCACTGATTTCCCACACGCTGTCTTGTTCTCAGCTGCCGGGTTCATGGGCGTGCAACCTATGCAGTCTTAGAAGGGCCTGCGCTTGGGGGCGCCTGGCTGGCTCAATCGGTGGAGCGTGTGACTCTTGATCTTGCGGTTGTGGGTTCAAGCCCCATGCTGGGTGTAGAGATTACTTAAAGATTAAATCTTAATTTTTTTTTTTTTTTAAGAAGGGCCTATGCTTGGCTCAATGCTCTGCTGACACCGTCTTGAAATTCTTTAATAAATGTTGAACAAGAGGGCTCACATTTTCATTTTGCACCAAGCCCCACAAATTATGTAGCCAGTCTGCCCTGAGGGGCACCCTTTTCTGGGAACGCAGCCTTTTCTTATAGCTGTTCTTGTTCTGTGAAGGCTGATCAGGCAGAGAGTCTAATCAGAGAAAGCCCGAGAACATTAACATATCTTCCCAGGTAATGCCTTCCGCCACCCCCCTACTTTCCTTTCTTCTCTGAAGTAGATGGTGATTACCACGTGGTCAAACAATATTCATTGAGCATCAGCCACCCTGTGCCAGACACTGGTCAACACAGACACGAATAAAACCTTGACTCTCCCGGGGCGCCTGGGTGGCTCAGTCGGTTGAGCGTCCGACTTCGGCTCAGGTCATGATCTCACGGTCCGTGAGTTCGAGCCCCGCGTCGGGCTCTGTGCTGACGGCTCAGAGCCTGGAGCCTGTTTCAGATTCTGTGTCTCCCTCTCTCTCTGCCCCTCCCCCGTTCATGCTCTGTCTCTCTCTGTCTCAAAGATAAATAAACATTAAAAAAAAAAATTAAAAAAAAAAAAACCTTGACTCTCCCAAGAAGTGCACAGTCTGGCGGCAGAGACAGACACATACAAAATAACTTTAGCAGGTAAAAGCTGAAAATTAGGGAGAGCAATTCTTTTCAGGAAGTACTGAATTATGAAATCATAAATTATAAGCACAGTTAAGTACAAACGCCTCCCAGTTGTGCCTGGTCGTGTCCTTGCATCAAATGACAAAGTGCCTTTCCAGGTCGCCCCTGCTGTCTGCACAGCAACACAGAGCTTCAGGCAGGCTTGTCCAGGTTTAAAACTCCCCATGTCTTTCTCACACGGCCACTCACAAGTGTGCCAGCATCTGGCCCAGGAGCCTCTTGATAGAAATGATAAAGTTCACCCATCATGGTCTTCCTCTAAATCAGGGATCAGGAAACTCTTTCTATAAGGGGCCAAACAGCAAATATTTTAGGCTTTGCAGGCCATACGTTTTCCACTGCAATTCCCCACCCCCTGCTGTAGCTCAAAACAGCCACAGACAGTGAGTAAACCAATGGTCGTGGCTGTGTTCCAACGAAACTCCATTTACAAAAATAGGTTGCAGGCTAGATTTGGCCCACAAGGCTGTAGTTTGCTGACCCCTGCTATATTTGATTCGAATTTGGAGGCAGACTGGCCTAGAAGAGACTGTTTACTTGAAATAATGCAAGATTATGATATCTAGATTATAGCTAACTTTGTTATCTGGGTGACTTGGGCAAATATCAGTCAGGATTCCAGCAGGATACAATAGGCTCCTTCCAACTGGCTAATCCAAGAAGAATTCAATAGACTATCTATAAAGGTGTGGGCAGGGTTTAAGGAAACCAGTAACGAATAATGCAGTATCTATGACAGGTAGCACCAGAGAGACTTTACAAATCCTAAGACTGAAGGAGCAAGGAGCAGGAGGAATTTATGGAACCCAGAGAGGGAAACTTTATGGAGCAGGCATTTAATAAAGGAACAAAGCCAATCCAGGGTGCCTGGGTGGCTCAGTCAGTTAAGGGTCTGATTCGGCTCAGGTCATGATCTTGTGGTCTGTGGGTTCGAACCTCGCATCAGGCTCTGTGCTGACAGCTCGGAGCCTGGAGCCTGCTTCAGATTCTGTGTCTCCCTCTCTCGCTGCCCCTCTCTTGCTCACGCTCTGTCTCTCTCTCAAAAATAAATAAACATTAAAAATTTTTTTTCAAAAAGGAACATAGCCAATCCTGTCACATCCAGTCCTATTATATATGCACACCAACTGTCAAAGCCAAGAGAAGGCAGAGAAGAGGGAGGCTATGGTTGTCCATGCAAAGTCAGCCTCTGGGGGTGCAGAGGAGGAGGAGAAGAGTGGATGGTGGATCTGGAGAGACAAATAGAAGGTCTCCTGCACAGCATTCTTTGGAAAGAAGCAATGAGACTCGACCAGGGAGTCATCCATTGATTCAGTGGGCATTTGTGCCTTGTGCCAGGCTCTGGGTTACAATTTAACACAGCTATAACCCGATAAATGCAATGAAGTTCTATAGGGGCTCTGATGGAAATTTCCATAGGGTAAGTGGGGTCACGAAGAGATCGAGGACGTAAACATAGCTCCAAACTAAATGCCAAAAACACAAGTGCAGATTGCAGAAATCTGTCTCTACTGCAAGAAACCCAAAGGCTTCATGAAAGAGACACCTTGAAACACAGCAGAAGCCACTCACCCTTCACTAACACATAAAAATAACTTCACAGATCAATAATGGTGAATCCATATAGCAGGACTATAGAATTATCTTCAGAATCCACAGACAAGATCCTGACTGCAAGCTCCTATTTCTCATTTCCAACTGATTGTCGACCCCGATGAAGCTAAACATGGCAGCTGGAACAGCGACTATCTGTTGAGGAATCTCAAGTGGAGACATGATAGGAATATACAGCAAAGAGATGCCCCAGAAATGCTCTGGCTTAATGCTTTGCTCGAGCTGTTTAAAAAACACTTCACATAAAGTAATGTTCCTCCTGGAATCAGTCTGACAGCAGTTCGTGATTATTACCCCAAGGAAACCACTAGCTTTTATCATCTCTTTCAATTATCATTTGTCTTAATTCTCTGGTACATACATCAATTTTTGTCCCTCCAAACATCCCACACGCAGAACTCTCTGAGCACCTTAGAACACCAATGGCCGGTATTAAATAGAACAAGGCAAACACACCCACCCACCAAATCTTTTTGTTTTAAGAAAATTTGTCATGATTTTACCCCCAAACCATTCCCTAAATGCCAGGATACACTATTACCCATATGCTGCAAATATCATGTGGCCAGAACAATGCTACCCCCATCACTCCCAGGAGGTGGAAACACGGATTCCCAGTCCTGTCTGCCACCCCCGCTTCCCCTCGGGATGGGGCAAGGAGCTGCTTCGGCAGAAGGGGGTGGACGTACTGTCATTTGAGGCTGGTCTGTCTGTCCCCAGCAGACCTGGGCTAAAATGTCAAATCGGGCACACACAATGAGCGGCCACCGAGAAGCAGGCCTCCTCCTGAGCCAACCCAGGGAGGAGGGTCCCTCTACTCCGTTGCAGCCCAAGGTCCTGCTCCCTGAACCACCAGGCCACTCCTATAAAGGAGCCCCTCCCCAAGCACGGACAAGCGGCACAAGGAAGACAAGGTCCCAGATTTCTGAGGCAAGGAAGCAGCCTCCACTTTGTTTGTCAAGGCTCCATCTGCCACTTTCTTCAGGCAATGTGCATTGAAAAGTGAGCCGGCCTCCTCTAATATGTTTTGAGTGCATAGAAAACATTTCCAAAAGTTACGATTTAGGACAGCAAAAGATATACACCGCGAACTCATGTCGCTCTCAGGCTATTTTGCAGACATCTGAAATTCTGCTTTCCACAGGGCAAAAAGTGATCACTGAGTCAGTCTCAAAAAGACCACAAGCATCGCCATGAAGCTTTCAGATATTTTTTATGATTTATGATTTCGGCATTAAATTTGTTTCTTGAAAACAAAAATGATTCTTCCAAGCCAAAGGAGCTGAATTCCAAGATTTTACTATTAAAAGATAATACAAGAAATAAAGCAATGTTTTAACATGCTCTTTTGCCTACCAGCCTACACGTATGCACATAATAGAAATGCATTAATTCGAGACCGTAAGCCCCAAGCAAGACTGACTGCATTAAAAAAAAAAGTTATTACAAAAAAAGCAGACCCACCCATGACCTAGAAAAGAGAGCCATCAATTCCGCCTGGTGCAAAAGCTTTCCTTGTCTTGAAATGTGGAATAACGGCTTCTTTTTTCGTAGGCAGTTTCCCCACACCCATGAATGACCTCAAGTAGCTCCCGTAGAAATTGTCAAACAAGGAACAGTACCACTATCGCACATTTTTCAACATATTTGTGTAAAATACAAACATAAACCAAAGGAAGGCTTCTAATGGCCAATTCCTCTGTACTTCAATGCCACAGGTCTTTAGGGATGAAATTGTAGGATGAGTGATGTAAAGGGTGTTTCTTTACCGTGCTGGATAATTGGCAGAGTGATTGGGACATTTTTATAAAGTTGCAATACTCCTAAGTGCACATTTTCACAACTAGGAAGCTCCAGAAAGGTTTTAGAACCAGCAATTTTATATCAGGAGAGATGGCTAACAACTGAAGCTCTGCATCTTTTCTGTGGAAAAGAACAAGGTTGTGAGTCCTTGAGGCAAACTAAACCATCCACTGAGCATGTGTGGATGTGTCGATGTCGGAGAAGCCTAAGCTTTCTGGGAGGAACAAGCCCAAAACAAGAAAAATATATCTATTTTGCAATCTTGTGCTAATTAAGAGCATCCGTTAGTGGGCAGGAAGACAACAATTGAAGGAAATTATTTATTCCTTTTTAGGAGAAGGGAGTTGTGGGAGTTGTAGAGTCGGTCCCCAGCAGGACATGCGACCAGGCACAGCTGAGAGCGTGCAAGCATCAGCCACAACCTTTCTGTAACATCCTCAGATAATCACGGTCTTTAGGACTTGGCCTGAGTGAGTGTGCAGGGCTCTGTGAGTCTCTGGGGTGGCAGGGAACACGCATTCCCCTCTGCATGCTCAGGCCCTTTTTCTCAGTCAGTCCTGCTTCAAAAAGAGCAGGGGTCAGTTACACGTTTTGTGGTGACATTTAAAATTCAGGTACCCGGTGCAAAAATGTCATTCAAACAAAGGAATCTCAGTTTCAGTTCTGGATAAGATGTGTAAGCACACCCCCACCCTGTGTCTTGCACTGAATCAGCACTAAAACCTGGACAGAACACACAGAGCAGTGATTTGAGGAATCTGAAAAGTAAACACTAGCAGGCAGATTGGAGAAGAAGACCAGAATTCAAAGTACCACTGAACGAGCAGTGAGGTCACCAATGTTTTTTCTTCGGAGGTCCTCTTTCCTGGCCCCCGCTCGAGACAGCCACACACTGGAAGCGGGCATTGGCCCAGACCAAGAGCATCGGGAAAGGCCCTGCAGTTCAGGCTCCAGCAGAGAAGGGGCCTCCTAATGCTCAGAGACAGTGAGAAAATCCTTCATTTTCCTCTCTCTCTCTCTCTCTCTTTTTTCTCCCCCTCTATTCTAGCATCCCAATGCCTGGGCCATCCCACTGCAGTGGTGGAAGTCAAGCAGGGGGCCACAGGCACCTAAAACTCTAGAGGAGAGGGCAGCTCACCCTTTTATCTGTGGCTATCACCCCAAGAGGATGGGGTAAATGTCCCAGCGAGTGTTTTCTGTCTCTTTCTTCTGTTATCTTGGCCTTGGACTCAGGCACAGTTACCAGAGGTATGCAGTACAGCATGAGCAGAGCAGGAATAACTAAAGCCCACCCTTTCTGGTCAGGGGTTCAGAAACCACAAGGAACCGGAAAATACTGGGAAAATCGTGGAAAAGGAAAGCAACCCCATAAAGTGGTTTATGAAGCCCTGGGCCATAGGAACATGGATCTGACCCTTGTTAGCATATCAAAGGCTTTGGAAGCCAAGGCGACTGACCTTTGGGTCAGGGTCCCAGACTGGACACTGGGTGGCATGCATGTGGGAGAGGTCTGAAAAAAAACATGGCAAAGACTTTGAAAACAGGACTGATATTGAAATTATGATCCACAGAAGGCCGGCTGAAATGTGAGGCCTCAATCCAACCAGACTGCCTGTGAAAACAAATATATCAACCTTATCTATGGTATTTAATCTCAGAGTTTATGAGTTATGACTCAGAGTCTCATAATATAATATGTAAAATGTCCAGGATATAACCCAAAACTACTCGGCACATGAAGAGAATCCGAACTGGTGTGGGAAAAAGACAATCAACAGATGCCAATACAGGCATAACACAAATGTTGGAATTATTTGAAAAAAATTAAATGCAACTGTTCTAGAAAAACTCCAAGAAGCAAGGACATACATTCTTGGAACCAGTGGAAAGACAGAAAGCCTCAGCAAAGAAATACGAGATATAAAGAGCCAAATGGAAACTTCAGAACTGAAAAATGCAATAACCAAAATAAAAGTCTCATGGATGGACTCAGCAGCAGAATGGATAGGACACAAGGAAAGGTCAGTGAACTTGAAGACAGATCCATAGACAGTACCCAATCTGAACAACAGAGAGAAAAAAAATGATTTTTTTGGCGGGGGAGGGTGGGTAGTAAAAAGAGCCTCAGGGACCTGTAGGACAATATCAAGAGGTCTAACTTTCAGATTAGACTCCCAGAGGAGGAAGAGTAAGAATGCAGTGCAGAAAGGAAAAAACAAAATTGAAAGATCGAATGGCTGAAAAGATGCCCAAATTTGACGACAGCTCTAAACATAAAGATTCAAGAAGCTCAGCGAGCCCCAAACAGACTCCAAGAAATCCCTGCCCACACACATCATAAGCAAACTGTTCCAAACTGAACATGACGACAGAAGCCGAGTCTAATCATCTCATGATGGACTCGACTCTGTGGCGGGTCAGGGTCCGAATGGCGAGGTGGGAAAGGCAGAGCCCCTCCCCTAGGGACCTCTTCCCCAGAGGTCCCCTCCCTGTGGAGGCACAGTCCTACCTCTCCAAGTCCATCTGCTAAATGCCTCTGGCAGCAGACGGCACACATGCTGAAACCCAAATGCAGAGCAGCATTTTGAATCCTTTCCCCATCAATCTGCTGCCTCTGCAGCATTACACAGAGTGTAGGCTGGGAGGCAAGGGAACCAGAAATCAAATCAACTCTGACAAGAAAAAATGCACTATAATTCAAGCAGGCCCTGATAACTTTTAGGAAGGAATTAAGGACAAGGAAGAAAAGACGTTCAGCTCTAGATTGAATCTCTAAGTTACCCTGGTAAGGTGGAAAGAAATGCCAAACAAATTTGAGCTGGGTTTTGTTCTTCAACCGACATCTTTAAATTACCATGTTTTCTGTGTGTGTGTGTGTGTGTGTGTGTGTGTGTGTGCGCGCGTGTGTGTGTGCATGTGTGTCAAAATAGTTCAAGTCTGGGTGAGATTGGAACCCCTGAGGGAATAGCTAAAAGAATAAAACATATTGTATTTTAGGTTTTTCTCATAGACAGTAGAAAGAACAGCCAAATTCCTGGATAGATCCAGTGAAAGGCAGAGGCTCTCATTTGGTTTCATGATATAGAAACTACACAGCATCTACATGCCAAGTAGGAACTCAAATGTCAAATCATGTTTGTCACTGGGGTAACACATACATAACCAGGAAAGGAGGGAGGAGTCTCATTTGTCTGTAAGATTATAGAAGAAAGGTTGCCTAACAAATCAAACAGGAACTGGAGAACAACATTAACCACATTTTTAGGGATTCGTGTTCTCTAGCTCTCTCACAAACACACACACGTATACACACGCACGCACACACACTTCCACATATATGCATGCCATATTCAAAACATATAGGGGACCCAGACCCTCTGGAAGTCAAAATCCTAGAAGTTTGGGGGACCTGGGTGGCTCAGCTGATTAAGCGTCTGACTCGTGATCTCGGCTCAGGTCATGATCTCACAGTTTGTGAGTTCAAGCCCGCATTGGACTCCTCACTGACAGTGCAGAGCCTCCTTGGGATTCTATCTCTCCCTCTCTCCACCCTTCCCTGTTTGCTCTCAATCTCTCTCTCAAAATAAATAAATAAACTCAAAAATTTCCTAGAAGCTTAACATCATCTGAATCAACATCTTCTAGGAGTTCGTGGACTTAACTTCAGTTAGAAAACTCCAGCCAGTTAACATCTCCCCATTCACCAGCTCCCGAATCATCAGCCTCAGGATAGAAAGTCTGCAGCACCCCCTATAAACCCATTTTAAGGATCCTTAGATCCTGAGTAGCTGTCAAAGACAAAGGAGAAGTAGAGGGTGGGGAAAACAAGAAAACTACCTGAATGGAGGGAACGGAATCAAGGAATCAAGAAAGGAAGACAGGAAAGGGGGTTACGAGAGGAAGGAGGGGATACTCCCCCCAATACCTGAATAGCTACCTCTATCCTCCCCACAAGGTCACTTGGGACTCAGAGTTGTCCATGAGGGGTGCCTAAGGCCTCTTTGGTGCCTCTCAGCCCACATTGGTCCTCAATTCTCAGGCCAGCCCACAGATCTCCCCATGGTTCCCTCACTGTAATCCCAAGACTTCCAGTCACATCCATACGGATGCCCCATTAGCCTCCCAGCCCTAGAGCCTCTAAGGAGGCTCTGGGGAATAATGTCGAGCAGAATGCCTGTCAATGGTAAAGCTCAGTGCTGTTGAGCAATTTTACAGAGAAAGGGTTTCAGTTCTAGAGTCTAAACAAGATGTGATTTTCATTACTAAAGAGAATTAACATGTGTCACCCAGAGTGACCAAGTGCAGAGAAACAGGGGTCGTGGCAGAATGTATCCAAGAGGCCACACTGAGCATCTGAGTCACAGAGCTGCGGCACCCTGCAGCCACCCTGAAGGCTGACACATGGAACAGCAGCCGAGTGTGGCACAGCACATGGGTGGGAAGCAAAACCTTTCCTGGAAATCAATGGTAGACACTGCATGGTGCCTTTGAGAAAGGGCATAAGCAGGCAAGGCATAAGGTCCTCTGCCGTGGGTAGGGCAGCCCAGGGTAGGTAGAAGGAAAAGAGCACAGCAGAGTCCAGGAGCCCAGCCAAACCACCCACCATTTTGCGCATGGTTCAAGGGCATCATCAGTTTTCTGATGAGGCTATCACACCCCATTGAATACAAGCCATCAGTTGCACACAATTACACACGTATGCACATACGTATGTATGATTTATGGGTTTTCAATACATTTTCACTCATTATTAAATCTCTGTCATTTTCATATTGTCCATACTGCCACTCTCTGGTCCTTTTTGATTGTTATATAGTTTTAGGTAGCCTGAGTGAATCCTACTGACAATTAAAAATAAGACTCTGATGCTGGGACATTCCTCTCATGATTCTGTATTTATAGAACATTCTTCTGTCTGAATGCACTGTAAGTTATAGTGCCTGACAAGCAGAAGCAGCCCAATAAATGTTTCTTTTCCATCTATGGGAGGCTGCCAGCAGTATAACACAAGGCAGGGCAAGCTCGTTGCACAACTCTGGAACCAAAAGCACTTAAGCTTCAAACCTAAATGGAAGGAAAGATCTACAATCTTTATCACTAACTGGCCCTTTTTAGGAACATGAAGCATTGCTGAAAGAAGCAGACCTTTATAGAGGTCAGTTGGGTTTGCCACCATGGAACTTTCTGGGCTCAGAGCTCTCTGGTGAATGAGAGCAAGAATCCCTGAGGTTAGAAGTGGAGCCGTCAATGTGGCAGCCGACCTTGGCCCAGTCTCCTTCCCCATTTCAGACTGGAAATAACAAGAGTAAAGGGGACAAATTGGGCAAATAAATATAGCAGATCTAAGCTGATGAAAATGTTGACCATATTTCTTAATGGTATGAGAAAAAAAGACTGGCAGTCCTTATGTTAAAGAAAAACAAACAAACATCTTGGAAGAGCTTAAAAAGCAAACACATTATAGGCGCACCTGGGTGGTTCAGTCGGTTAAGCGTCCAACTCTTGATTTTGGCTCAGGTCAGGATCTCATGTTTGTGAGTTCAAGCCCTCCTGAGACTCTGCACTCACAGTGCAGAGCCTGTTTGGGAATCTCCCTCTCCTCTCTCTGCCATCCCCCACCGCCCCTGCTCGCATACATTCTCTCTCTCAAAATAAATACATAAACATGTAGAAAAAAAAAAGCAAATACATTCTAGAATCTAGAAGACAGAAACTATTCTAGCTTTTATTTTTACTTGTTTTATGCATGCAGAGAATCACTGTATTCAAGAGAGCTTAAGGATGAGCTAGACTCCTTCATATTATAATTGAAGAAATCAAGATATCAAGATATAATTGAAGAAAATCAAGCTCAGAGAGATGAAATGACATATCGATGTCACATAGGTAGGAGGAGTTGGGCTGTGACTCAGAGCCAGACCTATAGGCAACTAGTCCCATACTTGCTCTGCTACATTATGCAGCCCCCATCCCAGGTCTCAGAGTTTTATCTTCCCCATAGGAAGTTTATACTTTTCCTATTAGTATAGACTTTATATGTTATTTTAATCCACTGAAATTTTGAGGATGTTTGTTACTGCAGCATAACCTATCCTATCCTGACTGATACAGGTACCTACAAGGCACTAGGTAAAAGATGGTTATCATTGTTGGGTATGAATCCCCACAGAACTCTCCCAATGCCACAACGTTAGAGATTGAATGGTAGGCTGTAACAGAACGTTGGTTTTATGGATATTCCCAGGGAAAGAAAAGAAGTATAATCAAAGATAATTCACTGCCAAGACTCAGAGAAGTTAGGAGGTGCTCAGATAAATACTATAAGGAACTTTTTAGGATTTTATAGGGCCTTCTAGTATTATAAAACAAACCCTATTCTCTGGTCTGCTCCCTAAGTGCATCCTATCCTGAACATACCTTTCCTCTCCTACCAACAATCCTCTCTTTTATTCACTAGTCAGTTCAAATTCCACTTATTTTGTCTCATATACTTCCCCCAAACTTCCTATTCACTCAAGCCTTTACTGTGTGCAAGATAAATTATGCAAAGCAGGTTCTTCAGCAATTATTGCTTGCACTTCTCATTTTATATTTAATCAAATGTTTGCTGTAATCTGTTGCAAGTACTTTGGTCTTGTTTCTCTAACCAGACTACAAACCTCATGAGAACACCATGTATTTTACTTCGTTTACAGTCCCCCACATAAGTGATTCCAAGGGACATTTTTATATTGATTTAAATGCCAGGGAGGAAAGAACATGACATAATTCTTGGGATTGAGGACAATTTTTTTTAAATAACTTTGGATGAAAGTAGGGATATCCACTAGCTGGGTTTCATAGTAATACCTCAATCTAGCCAAATATAAATACTACTTATTTATTTATTTAGATGGAATCAAGTTATCAACCTTAAATATGTGACAGATAAAAAGGGCAACAACGATTTATGTACCGGTTGTAAAATTTAATCGGAACCTGTACATATATATTCTATACCTTGAAATCATCAAGTTAGGTGTTATCCAAACCTATTTGTTAAGAAGAGAACTGAGATTTTTCTACTATATAAAGTTTGTTTTCATAATCCCAAAGCTGTTGACCTGTAACCTCGAAACTATAAACACTTGCTACAGTCAATTTTATTTGTTAAATGCAAAACTATGTTTGACTCAAAAGGCCGATCCCACAAAGCCTTGAAGGGATGCCCCTTCTGTTCATAACTGGTCCAGTCCCCCTCATCCCACCTGCACAACTATGCATGCAGATTCTCTTAAAGGTAAACAGATGCATTCCTCCTTGTAGGAATTCATTTTACAAATAAAGTAACTCCAACATACTTGAAAACATGGTGAAGTTTTGCTCTTCTTCAACATTTCTTACAGTGGGAGCATTCTTAATCTCTCTACAAAACTAACTTGTCAGGGGCACCTGGGTGGCTCAGTCGGTTAAGTGTCTGACTTTGGTTCAGGTCATGATCTCACGGTTCGTGGGTTCGAGCCCTGCATCGGGCTCTGTGCTGACAGCTCAGAGCCTGGAACCTGCTTCAGATTCTGTGTCTCCCTCTCTCTCTCTCTGCCCTACCCCACTCTTGCTCTCTCTCTCTCTCTCTCAAAAATAAATAAACATTAAAAATATTAAAAAAAAAACCTAACTTGTCAGATCAACGGACATTCAGCATCGTCTCTACCTGTGCTCTCCTGCTGCTACCAGTGTAGCTGTATTTTCACCAGGAGTGATTTGGTTTGTTCCCAAACCAATTTACATCAGTTGCACAAGTTATTGAACTCCTATAATTTAATTAAAATTAGGTAAACTGATGAAACCTGTGCACAGAAAGAAAACAGTTCTCTTTTCTACAGAAACCAAGTCAATAAAAGCTAGGTACTATTTTTATTTTTTTTTATTAAAAAAAATTTTTTTTTCAATGTTTATTTATTTTTGGGACAGAGAGAGACAGAGCATGAACAGGGGAGGGGCAGAGAGAGAGGGAGACACAGAATCGGAAACAGGCTCCAGGCTCTGAGCCATCAGCCCAGAGCCTGACGCGGGGCTTGAACTCACAGACCACGAGATCGTGACCTGGCTGAAGTTGGACGCTTAACCGACTGCGCCACCCAGGCGCCCCTAGGTACTATTTTTAAATGCCGTTATGTTAGGTATGAGTAAAGCAACTGTAAAACGGAGTAACAAAATCACTGAAATCTAAAGGTGTTTTGCACGTAGGTTGCCTCACAAGTGTTAAGTTCTTGCCCCACTTTGAAGAAACCAAAATTGGAAAAGGGTGATGCAGTTCAGATGGGTTTTTGCAAGAAAGACCAGAACTCCAATTAGGAGCCAAACTCACAACAAAAGCCTGACAAACAAATGTGCATGCGTGTTTTGAGTTAAAGCAGACTGTGTGTATGCTTTTTGTTAATCACTGCTTTAACTACCTTCTACATAACTGACCAATTACTGCGAATCAGTGACTTTCCATAGGAGGCTTCTACTCACCTTGCTAAATAAATGGTTGTAGACATTCCACACGCACACAGAGACAGGGCGATGTTATTAATCAACTTAGATGCTAGACTAATGCCAGTGTGTAGCTGGAGAAATGCAAACATAAAGCAGGACTGTGGACAAGGCAGAAGAGTGGAAGAGATGACCGCAACTTCTTTTATGTTTCTCAAGAAGCTACCAAGTTTTCTGTCTTAAAAAAAGGTGTTTTTTTTTGACATTCAACATTTTTACAATATAAAACAAGCACTTATTTACAAATGAGGTAACATAAAAATCAATACGAGGGAGGAGCCATTGGCTACTACCCTGAAAACAAAACATGGCTCTTCTCCCAGGTGCAGCTTAAGGAGACCGAGGAAGGCAGAACTGGCCACGGATAGGATTGTCCGCCTCAGCACCACCTCCAGGGGTGGGGCTGGTGGGGGCCCCACCCTCCAGGCTGTTGGGCAGGACCCCGGGCTCCACCTCCTGAGGCTCAGCCCAGCTGGCAGTGAGGTGATTCCAGGAGACAAAAGCCCATCACATCACACTGGGGCAGCTCTCCCTTAAAACTGAACATTTGGGGCGCCTGGGTGGCGCAGTCGGTTGAGCGTCCGACTTCAGCCAGGTCACGATCTCGCGGTCCGTGGGTTCGAGCCCCGCGTCGGGCTCTGGGCTGATGGCTCAGAGCCTGGAGCCTGTTTCTGATTCTGTGTCTCCCTCTCTCTCTGCCCCTCCCCCGTTCATGCTCTGTCTCTCTCTGTCCCAAGGATAAATAAACGTTGAAAAAAAAAAAATTAAAAAAAAAAAAAAAAAAAAAAAAACTGAACATTTGCCGGGCGCCTGGGTGGTTCAGTCGGTAAAGCCTCCGACTTCGGCTCAGGTCACGATCTCGCGGTTTGTGAGTTCGAGCCCCGCGTCGGGCTCTGTGCTGACAGCTCAGAGCCTGGAGCCTGTTTCGGATTCTGTGTCTCCCTCTCTCTCTGCCCCTCCCCTGCTTGTGCTCTGTCTGTCTCTGTCTCTGTCTCTCAATAATAAATAAACGTTAAAAAAAAACCAACCCTGAACACTTGCTGCGGATGCTTCTCCACCAGGTTTAGGAGTGAACCATCTCAATCATAATTGACAAGTCTTAACCCGGCACCCACCCCCGTGAGGGAGGGAGTGGTCCCTCACAGGAGGCCTGGGGTAGGGGAGGCAGAGGTATCTGTATTCTGCAAACTCCTATGCCTGATTCTGATCCACTCCCAGATTAAGGGCTTCCTGAGGCCCATGCTCCCCCTGAAATCAACTGCAAACAAATGTGTATGCAAACAGATGTTCGTGATTCTGCAATGCTTGTCCATGGCTTCCATCGGATTGTTTTCATCAAATTTTGTAACTCCTGTCTACACAAGCCACAGGAAATTTGAGAAGAAACTGAACATAAGAATTCCCTACACAGAGCCTCCCTGTTGTATTTTTCTCTGTCTCTAATTTTTTTCCACCAAACTCCAATCTGTTCCTATTTCTTCCCTTCTATTTTTAAATTGAAAAATTTTGCCTTCAAAATAACTATAATCCAAAAACTCCTTGAATAAAAGACACAGAACATTAAATTTCCAACTTCCCTTACTCACTTCTCCCATTCCTATACGGTTTTATTCTTTTTTTTTTTTTTAAATGTATAAACCTTAAGAGCACTTTTGATCTGTTTTTTTCTATTAAGTTAATGGCTTGTCCAAACATATGTACCTTTAATTATCAGCATCCTAGTTTACCTATATTTTTTAAATAACAAAATTACATATAGAGATAGTATTTTTTTTTTCCTGTTCCCTGTCTCAACCTATCACCATAATGAGAAAGGACACAATGTTAATATGTGTAAACAGACTTCAATCTATGCTAGTGGTTTGGTTTTATAAATAAGAACATTCCCTGTCCAGGAATAAGGCCCAGGCATTCAGATTTTCCAAAACAATTCTCTGTATCCAGGGTACCAAAATGAAGTCAAACACTTAGGTTTCCAAACTGATGTAGCTCTCTGCTTCTGATTGAGGTTAATGTCCTATAAGTGCACATTAGTTAAATAAGCCATTTTTTTTTTACTATTTCTGTACAAAATGAATATTCACTATTCAAAAGAATATTCCCTATCATAATTATACAATCAGTTCAAATTTGTTCTTAAGCAATGGAAAGCATGCTTGAAATTCCACCCTGACAAAATAGCTAAAATTAAGCTTTAAAATATATTAACTGACTTGGAAAATATCTAAGAAGCCTTAATATCAAACCTAAAATCTATAGTAATCAACATATTTTTCTGAGATCCAGATTTCAGCATGGATGTAGGGCACAGTATAGAGTAGAAAGAGTATTAAATCTGACCTGGTTTAAAACCTCTATTTACCTTAAAGCAGTAATTTAACAGAGTCCCTCTTGGTAGAAAGGAAATAACAACCATCTCACTCATAAGGCTATTATGAGAACCACCTAGGATAATGACACAGCAAGCTTTTGTAAGCTTGGGAAGAGTTGTTTATAAGTGGGGTATCCTGGGAGGCGCCTGGGTGGTTCAGTTGGTTAAGCGTTCAACTTCGGCTTAGGTCATGCTCTCGAGGTTCATGGGTTTGAGCCTCACATCAAGGCTCTGTGCTGACAGCTCAGAGCCTGGAGCCTGCTTCGGATTCTGTGTCTCCCTCTCTCTCTGCCCCTCCCTTGCTCACACTCTGTCTCTCTCTCAAAAATAAATAAACAGGGGCGCCTGGGTGGCGCAGTTGGTTAAGCGTCCGACTTCAGCCAGGTCACGATCTCGCGGTCCATGAGTTCGAGCCCCGCGTCGGGCTCTGGGCTGATGGCTCAGAGCCTGGAGCCTGTTTCCGATTCTGTGTCTCCCTCTCTCTCTGCCCCTCCCCCGTTCATGCTCTGTCTCTCTCTGTGCCAAAAATAATAAATAAAGGTTGAAAAAAAAATTAAAAAAAAAATAAATAAATAAACATTAAAAAAAACTTTAAAAGTGAGGTATCCGTATAACTGCTGTTCTCTTTAACACAAATGCCCAAGAGGAGCAAACACACAGACACTACATTTCTGCTAAGCACGCCCATCCCCATTAATGAGCACCAACAGGCCAAGGGTCCAGGACTCTCCCACAGTGAATATATCTTTAACTGAACAGAGAAAAGCATGTAGTTTCACCCTGGTCATAAATTCCATGGGCCTCTGGGCATTACTTTTACCGTAGGTATATTTCACATACTATAAAAGTTGCCATTTTAAACAATTGAGCGGTTTTTTATATATACACAGGTTGTTCAACCATCAACACTTTTTACCGGCAGGATATTTTCGTCACATCAAAAAGAAACCCCATTCCAGGAGCAGTCATTCTCCATTCTCTCCTCCCCCCAGCCTCTGGCAACCACTGATCTACTTCCTGTCTCTATAAATTTACCCACTCAGGTGATTACATTAAAATGGAGAAATGCAATATGTTATTTCTTGTAACTGTTTTCTTTCACTTAGCATAATGTTTTCAAAGTTTATCCACATTGTGGCATGTATCAGGACTTCTTTCTTTTTTTATGGCTGAATAATATTTCACTTTATGGATATACCACATTTTGAGTATCCATTCATCAGCTGGTGGACATTTGGGTTGCTTCCCACTTCTGGCTCTTCTGAATAATGCTGCTATAAACATCTATGTACAAGCTTTGTGTGAACCTATGTTTTCAGTTCTCTTGGTTATATCGCAAAGAATGCACTGGCTGGGTTATTTCCAGGAACTCTTGAACCCTAATATTCATGTCAGCACCCTCGGTGTAACTCATTTTCATGGCAGACAGAAGGCAATGTAGTTCACCAGGGAGCCCAAAAAATCAAAGGAGGAGATGAAGACATGCATAAAGGAAAAAGGGGAGTTCTGCATGAAGCAATACACTGCTGGTCCCAAAAATGTCCTAATCATATAATTCCCCACACCATACAAAAGCAGCAGCCATAGTTAGGATGAGGGGACCAACACTGGAACTAATTTGGCACAATCCTCCTAATAATAAGAACAACCAACATGTAATGAGTGCTCACTGCATCCAAGGCACTGTGCTAGGCACATTACATGGGTGGTCTACCAGTTGAGAAGATGGGGAAACATGATTTTTTAAAACAAACACTGATTGCAGCCAATTCCCACCAGAGTGGCATAATTCATCTCTAGGCCAGGCCTGCAAGGAGAGAGAAAACCAGAAGAAGATAAACTGCCTGAGTAAGAAAATGACATGTATCTGGAATTTTCTGGAAACTCAACAGAGTAGAATGGGAGTGGAGCTTGAAGCCTTGAAAAGGGAAGAAAGGAATTAAAGTATAGGCAAGAGAAGGCAGGATCAATGGTGCATGAGTCTAAGAAGCAAATACAGCCAGTAAGAAATCCTCAATGGCCAAGAAAACTTTGAGCAATCAATTTTAAGTCAATTTCTGTTTTGAACTGCATTAGTATCTCCCTCCATTACCCTGAGACCTTCAGCAAGGCCTGTGTGGGTGTCACACTGGGGGATTAAAAAATGGGCAGAGAGGGGAAAGCAGTGGCCCCAGGTAGAACACTGAGCAGGAATTCAGAGAGAGTGACCAGAAAATGTAAGCTCCAGATATTATCAGAACACTGGAGGGCAGGAAAAGTCCTGGACCTCTCATAGCACATGGCTTGAGCCATCTTACTTACGGATGAAGGGCTATGACCTAAGATACTGGAAAAGAATCTTTGACTGGAAAAGTCATTTGATTGTCATAATACAGTCTGCTCCAAAAAAATACACTTGTGTTAGAAAAGGCGGGTAACTGGAAGTGGTAAACAAACACCAAGATTTAACTCACTTTAATGTTCACTGCATGGCAATGGACTTAAAACAAAGACCTTGAAGACTTTATAATGACATTCCTGTGAATAGTTAGAGGATTAAAACTTTTTCTCAGTGTCCCTGTTGGAAGTCAAGACCATTCTTCTCAGGAAGGTCAGTGATCGCCCCAGGTGGAATGGTCATAGCTAAGTGGCCCTGGGTCCACTTCCATAGCAGGGGTTGGCAAAGGTTTTCTGTAACAATCAGATAATAAATACATTAGACTTTGTGAGCCAAGAAGCAAAATTAAAGATATTAAGTAGATACTTACATAACAAGAGAAAAGACAAATTTACACATTTTTATTTCTTAAATTCAAAATATAACAATTGTGTACATTTTTTGTAATATAGATCCACTAATGAGAAGAATGGAATTTTTTTTTTGGCATTTTGCTTCACTGGGATTCAAAGTTAATGTTACCCGGGGTGCCTGGGTGGCTCAGTTGGTTAAGCATTCAACTCTTGATATTGGGTCAGGCCATGATCTCATGTTCATGAGATTAGGCTCTGTATTGGGCTCTGCGTTGACAGTGTAAAGCCTGCTTGGTATTCTCTCTCACCTTCTCTCTGTGCTCCTTCCCCACTTGAACTCTCTCTCTCTCTCTCAAAATAAATAAATAAACTTAAAAAAAACCCACAAAGTTAGGGGCGTCTGGGTGGCTCAGTTGGTTAACCGTTCGACTTTGGCTCAGGTCATGATCTCCTGGTTCACAAGTTCAAGCCCCACATTGGACTCTTCGCTAACAGCTCAGACCTTGGGGCCTGCTTTGGATTCTGTGTTTCCCTCTCTCTCTGCCCCTCCCAGCTCGCTCTCTCTCTCTCTCTCTCTCTCTCTCAAAAATAAATAAAAACATTGAAAAAACTTTAAAAACCCGCAAAGTTAATGTTTCCTATCATAAGGTAGGTTGCAAGTGCTCATTTATAAAAACCATTCTTAGCTCATGGGCCATACAAAAACAGGCACAGGCCAGCCAGATATGGCTTCTGACCTCTGTTCTATAGTCACCAATGTTTGAAGCAAAGTCAATGCTGGGTGCTCTATTCCAAGAATCTGTAGTGTAATACCTTGATTCAGAAATTAAACACCTCAAAAGGACTCTAGAGTAGCTCTCAAAAGATTCAGATGTTCCTCAAACACATAGGTCTAGCACTGCAATGATTGAAATAACCATCTTTTCAACCAATATTTACTGAGCACCTACTATGTGCTGGTACTATCATAGTCACAGGGGATGCAGTGGTGAGCAGGACAGATGAGCACCTGATCTTCACGGGGGGTAAGACTGCAAACAAGAATAAAAGAAAGGTGGAGGTGGGGGGGCCCTGGCTGGCTAGTTGGTGGAGCATGGGACTCTTCATCTCAGGGTTGTGGGTTCAAGCCCCATGTTGGGTGTGGAGATTACTTTAAAAAATCTTTAAAAAAAAAGAATAAAAGAAAGAAAAAACTGTGATCAAGTAGGAGTGCTATGGAGAAAGTAAGAAGACATAACAAAAGAAATTGTGGATGGGAGCTACCTGGATAAAGTCATTTAGTAAGAAGTTCCTTTTGCTCAACATTCTCATCAACCCTTTTTTTATCAGACCTTTGGATTTTTTCCAGTATGATGGGGGTAAACTAGAATCCCACTGTGTTTTGATCTGCTTCCATGGTTTATTGGTGGAACTAATCATCTCTCTGTATACTCATATTGCTCTCTCATATATATATGTATACATATACATATATATACGTGTATATGTATATTATATATGATGTACATAATATAATGTATATAATAATAATATAATTATAATTATAATGTAATATAATTATAATAATATAATGTGTATATATATAATATATATAATGTAATCCCCTCCTTATTTTTCTGTTCAGTTGTCTATCTCTCTCTCTCTCTTTTTTTTTAACCTATGTGTATGGGGGGGGGGGTCTTTTGTTGGTGGTAGTGTTTTTATATTTTGGATATTAATCTTTTATTGGTGATACATATTCAATATCCTCTCCCAGCCTATGATTGTCTTTTAATTTGATTTTAATTTTTATCTGGTAAGTAATCTACCTTATGTAAGAATTGGTTGTTAGCTACCTATCTCAACAGGCAAATGGAAACAGTCATGGGTTTTGAGTTTAACCCTTCATTTCATCCCACATAGCTCTGTTTTACCCAAATTGGTAAATGTCTCTGAGCCTGGGCTTCCTCAACTGCAAAATGAGGACAATTCCCACCTCATCGGTTTCTTCTGAAAATTAAATGAAAGAACACATGCAACTCCCCTAGCACAGGGCCTCTCCCACCCCACTCTTAAATCGTAAACTTCTCGAAGGCCTTATCTTCCCTGTACTACCAAGGTCAATACTTAAATTTTGGTTTCTTGTGTTGGTTAAACTAAGTTTATCTTTTAAATGTATATAAAATACCAAGTATAATAGCATGCAGTTAATTGACTAAAATATAGAAGGCAGGATCAGAAAAATAATTTAGTTATTTAACCCATGATTACTCCACTGGCCTCCTTTGAACTACACCTTCCCTGCTTCCTCACCCTTCCCTCCCGCACCATGTGCACACATGCATACACACACACACACACACACACACACACACACACACACACAAAGGCCTGGAGCTCAGTTTTCTGACTTCTGGAGCTGCCACAAAGCTTTGCTCCCTGCATACACCCCCCTCTAAACGCCCCCCTCCACACACACACACTGATGCTCATCCTAATTAACTTACTCTCCCTCATTAACATAGGATAAAAATGCTTCCCCAAATCAGACACCTGGAAGTGTCACAGTTTCAGTCTTCAAGTTATATTACAAAGCTGCAGTAATCAAAAACAGTATGGTACTGACACAAAAACAAGACATAGATCAATGAAACAGAACAAAAAACCCAGAAATAAAGCCACAATTATATGGTCAATTAATCTTTCACAAAGCAGGAAAGAATATACAGTGGGAAAAGGACAATCTCTTCAACAAATGATCTTGGGAAAACTGGACAACTACATGCAAAAGAATGAAATTGGACCTCTTTCTTACACCACACACAATAATAAATTCAAAATGGATCAAGGACCGAAACGTGAGGCCTGAAACCATAAAAAATCCTAAAATAGAGCACAGGCAGCAATTTCTCTGGCACTGGCGGTAGCAACATTTTTCTAAATATGTCTCCTTAGGCAAGGGAAACAAAAGCAAAATAAACTCTCGGGACTACATCAAAATAAAAAGCTTCTGTAGAGCAAAGGAAACAACCAACAAAACAAAAAGACAGCCTACTGAATGGGAGAAAATATTTGCAAATGACATATCCAATAAAGGGTTAGTATCCAAAATATATAAAGGATTGATACAACTCAACACCCCAAAAACCCCCAAATAATCCAATTAAAAAATGGGCAGAAGGCATGAACAGACATTTCACCAAAGACATCCAGATGGCCAATAGACACATAGAAAGATGTTCAACCTCACTTATCGTCAGAGAAATACAAACCAAAACTGCAATGAGATATCACCGCACACCTGTCAGAATGGCTAAAATCAAACACACAAGAAACAATAAGTGCTGGTGAAGATGCAGACAAAAAGGAACCTTTGAACATTGTTGGTGGGAATGCAAACTGGCACAGCCACTGTGTAAAACAGTATGGAGGTTCCTCAAAAAGTTAAAAATAGAACTACCCTATGATCTGCTTATCACACTACTGAGGATTTACCCCAAGAATACAAAAACACTAATGCAAAGGGATGCACGCACCCCTATGTTTATTGCAATGTTATTTACAATAACCAAATTATAGAAGCAGCCCAAGGGTCCGCTGCTGGAAGAATGGATAAAGACGATGTGGTAGATATACACGACGCAGTATCATTCAGCCATATAAAAGAACGAAATCTTGCCATTTTCCACGACATGGGTGGAGCTCGAGGGTATAATGCTAAGCGAAGTAAGTTAGTCAGAGAAAGGCAAATACCATATGATTTCACTCATCTGAGGAATTTAAGAAACAAAACAAAGGACAAAGGGGAAAAAAAGAGAAACAAACCAAGAAACAGACTCTTAACTATAGAGAACAAACCGATGGTCACCAGAGGGCAGGAAGGAGGAAGGATGGGTGAAGTAGGTGATGGGGATTAAGAAGTGCACTTGTCATGATGAGCGCCGAGTAACGTACAGAATTGTTGAATCACTATGTTGTATGCCTGAAACTAGTGTAACACTGTACGTTAATACTGGAATTTAAATTAAAACTTAACAAAAATTAAATTAAAAATTTCAAGAATGAAAAATATTAAACATCCCAATGAATATTAGGCTTTATACCCCCCCAGACACGGATGTCTATACCTTGTTGATGCCAAAGGGCCTGCTTCCCAGGAGAAACGCAAGGCTGAACAGAGACCATCCTCATTTCCAGAGCTGTTCCCATAGGCCAGGCATCTCTACCTACATGTTTTCATTTAATCTTCACAACTTTCATGTGGATTAAGCACTACTACTTTTCACAGAGGAGAAAACTAAAGACTAGACCAGGGATGCCACATCCAGTGAGGACGGGAGCAGAATTTAAACTTCCAGCCTCAAGTATAAAAATATGAGCCCATCTCACAGATGAGGCTGCACGATAATCAAGTCCTTTCATGACAAGTGCAAATCCACAGAAACAGGTCTCCAAGAATCTCATGCGTTACCTTCACTGGCTTCCCCATATTCTACCCCCAAAACTGCTGAATGAGGAGGCCTCCCTCCACATGTGATCTAATCACTGTGCTCAATTAGCATTCTGTGAATTAGGATTTGTAAGTGATTTGTTGTACTCCACTCAAAGTAGATAAAAAACAAACTGAAAACACTTGCTGTCGTGTTATGCACAATAGCAAACACTGTATAACATGCATATTGCCTCTGATTTGGGGCCAGATCCTGAAAAGAAGTTTGGAAGTCTTTCAACTTGCTCCAACTAAAAGTAAGTGATCTCTATGAAGATGGGTTTAAACATGGAGTTTGAGTCATCTCCCCAGAGGCCTTCAGCTCATTTAGATGCATGGCTTTATTTATTCAAAACTTGCTTGCCTTCTCCCCAGAAAAAAAGACCTGCAGCCCATCATCCCATCACTACTTTGTGCAAGGAATCTAACATAAACAATGTCAATGAGAATCACTGTATCTAACAAGCTCCAGGACACGCCACAGCAGTGTTTATAAGATGTAAATGGAGTCTTGTTTTATTTCCCCTGTTCTGCTAAATTCAGATGTCTGCTTCATTTTAGATCCAGGCCTCCTGAAAAGAGCTTCACGTGCTTTATTCAATACTGTCAAATGTGCATACTCAGTGAGGCGTTCAGAACGGCGAACAAGAAACATGACCTAGACGATGCCCGTTTAGATACGGATGATTGAAGGGTTACCATACCGTGGTGGCCGGAAGTGCTGCTCACCGAACATTTCCAGCTCTCTGATTTCTGAGCACAGGACAGGCCTCTGTCCTCCCATAACGGGTACGTGGCCACTGGATTGTCAGCATGAGTGCTGGGTGTGGCTTCCAGCCAGGACATTTAATAATGCCATGCAAGACCCTCCGGAGCGTTCACCCCTCTGCCAAGGTGCCAGGCAAGCCTCCAGATGGTGACTGCGCTGCCAGCCTGGGGTCCAGAGAGAGGATGACAACAGCACTGAGAGTCGCCCCAACCCAGCCAACCAGTGACAGATACACAGCATGAGCAAGAAATAAACTTTTGTTAGTGTGAGCCCTGAGATTTGAAGGTTGTTTGTTATCACAGCATAAACTGGCCCCCTCCTGCCCGACACCCCCAACAAATGGTGCCATGAAAAAGGGCTTGATGTCTCTCGTGATAAGTTAGCAGATCTGTGTAATTTAGTATCTGAAGCTAAATGTTATTATCTTGTCAGGGAAAGATCCGTCGGCCCATAGTTCGCTCGGACCCCAATCATCATGTTCTAAAATCTGAATTAAATAGACCAAGCAAAATTGGAGAGAGAAAATTACAGTTGTAACCTTCCAAACTGCCAGTTCTAATTTATTGATCTGTCAAGGTTCTTAGTTGTAAACAATAGAAACCACTCTGGCTAGTTAAGTAGAAAAGGAATTGATTAAAGATTTATTAGCTTGCAGAATCTCAAGGGCAGGAACACCACCCTACTCGCCAGTGTAGACTACACTGCCCCACTGCTGGGCACAGACTCTATGGCTCATTTCACCAACCTGGACACGGAATGCCTCCAGTCGGCCACCATTTCTACTCCACAGCCATCATGCCACTTGTTTCTTTGAATCTCTAAGGTACAACCATATTCTCACGCAGGTATATCTGAATGCTAGGCCTCGGTTGCATGAATGCATTCTCGGTGCAAGGAAAAATGGGGAAATTCTTTTCTGGTGTTTTTTTTTTTTTTTTTTTTTGTCTTAGAAAGGTGAAGAATTCCTCAAATACAGTAGAGAAATTCAAAGGTGTGGTCAAAAAGAACGATTAATACCTGCTACATCTTGGGTAGCAAGTAACAGGGATGACTAAGGTCTTTAGGGCTCATTTTAGTCCACAGTCAAGTTCCCAGAGCCTCTCTGGTTTACCTCTCCCTCAGTTCTACCCAAGTACCCTTCCAGTGAATCCCTCTTCTCAGTAGTTTCAGTTGGCTTCCGTCACTTGCAACCGAGAGACTCCTGATACAGAAGTAATCGTATATTAAAAAGACTCAAACTAGCCAGTTGCAAACAGGAGTGTAAATATTTAGATGCTGTGAAGAATTTTTCAGATTTCTTTTTTTTTTTTTTTGCAGAGCAACTCTCTGCATTGACAGAAAAAAAAATGAAACAAAAAACATAAGACTCTAGCTTTAGTTTGAGAACCCTAATTGGGATAATGGGCTACGTACTGATCACACTTACTTTCTCTATTAAAAGTCCCCACAAATTACTTTTTACTTAAAAAAAAATAAAAGGAAAAATGTTGCATCTACAAAGATCTTGTGTGCATATACCCAAATGATTTTTTTAAAATGAGTAATATGCAGAAGGTGCCAACTTACTGCCAAACGCTACATGGAAATAAGGTTATCTGGGGCGCCTGGGTAGCTCAGTGGGTTAAGCATCCGACTTCAACTCAGGTCATGATCTCACAATTCATGAGTTCAAGCCCCACATCGGGCTCTGTGCTGACAGCTCAGAGCCTGGAGCCTGCTTCAGATTCTGTGTCTCTCTCTCTCTCTGCCCCTCCCCTGCTCATGCTCTGTCTCTCTCTCTCAAAAATGAATAAACATTTAAAAAAAAAAAAGGTTATCTATAAGAATATATCTAGACAGAGAAATAGTTAACCGATAGAGAAATACATACACACAGAGGCACAGATGCTAGGCTTATTAAAAAACAAACAAAACAAAGCAAGACAAACAAACAAACCTAAACTCTGCTTCTGGGTGCTCAGGTTCAAGATCCCTGAACTGGACTAGTTAAAATATTAGAATATGAGGAAAGCAAAACCTTAAGGGTAAAACTGTACAATAACTATACCAAACAGCTAAGGAATGCCAAGGACTTGACTTCTTGAGGTAACTTAGGGAAGGCTTCCCCTTTCTCCAAGAATGGCTTCTGGAACAGGGAGGGGGCTCCCAGGCTATGATTATGGCTTGTGGCTAGAGCTGACTGATCCAAGGTGAGTACCTAAGACAGTAAGCTGGAGCTGAGGGAGGCCAGTCTTGTTACAGTAACACTTTGGGGAAAAGGTCAAGGAGACCTGGGATTTCCTGGGCAACCCTGCTCCTTCCCCCTGCACATAGTGGTCGCTTAACTCTTCCTCCAATTCAGTGAGAAATTCTCAAGGTTTTCCCAATAAATGTCTTTAATTTTTTTTGTTTGTTTTGGCATTTTTTGCTTAAGTTAGGTCAGAGTCCATTGTCTCTTGTTTATAACCAAAAGAACATTACATTAACCAAGTATACTGCTGTACCATCTTTCCCCATTATCCAACTCTAGCCTTTAGTAACTCATCTTTCTTGACTAGGAATGACTAAAAAGGCCCTTTGGTTTCTGCGTATCTAGTTTTTCTGCGCCGTGTGGTCATTGAGCTTAGCAGCATTAACATTGCCGGTCACTTCTTAGGAAAAACGATGATCAATTTTGACGTCTGGCTAAGAGGTTGCAACTTCAAATGCGTTCAGAGATCAGACAGGTAATGCAAATGGAGAGAGTGCTGTGCTGGGTTCCACTGGACACTGTAGGCCCCATCGAATGATATTAATGTTCAAATACTTAAAAAACTGTACGGTTCAAATAAAATTCTTCACGGGCGAGATCTACTGCCTGAGCCATTCACCAACAACCCAGCTTGCTATTACCCATGGTCCTAGACCGTGAGGCTCATACAACTAAATTTTGTCTCGATCATTTGACAGGATAAAAATGCTCTTGTACAGCAAATCCTCCCACCCTCTCTTAGCAGAAAACTCCACAGGCCATTAAGGGGACCCGCGTGAGGTCTCTAGAGAACCTAAGGGCTGCTTTTAAAAGAAGCTTATCAACGCTGGTAGATTCCTGCTTTTGTGTGTGTCTCGTGGTAAATGAAGCAGGCTCCTGTTACTTTCTATGAAGCACAGAATAAAGAGCCAAACTCCTTAGAGGCAGAAGTACTCCAAAGGTGTCATAGCGTAGATGGAAAACCTCAAATGCCCATCACCCTTGACAGTCTCCAGTTTGACTACACAACTCTTGATTCTCTTCGCAGACGAAAAGGGAAACCTCACTCGAGAAAACTGACAGGATTTTCTTGTCCTCGGAAAATGGACTGGACACATTGCACCTAACATCTCCACCACCACTTGTTGACAAACAGTGGAGCCTCCACTACCAGCTCCTTTGCCCACAGAATGTTCTCTGAGGAACTGTGGGGGTTTAGAAGGCGTGCGGAGGTCTATTCTCCATCTGAGGCACATCCAAGTTTTAATCAAAACCTGCTTTTCTCTGTGAAACCAAGCAACTGCTATTTCACACCCACATATTGCTGGAGCTCATTCAATTACCCTCAATGACTTTGTTTAAAATGAAAATGCTTTGCCTCCTGAGGACAGTGTGAGAGGACTGATTAATGTTGTTCCCTGAAGGACAGGAGTTGTAGGTGCACAGCAAAAATCTAAGCAGCTGGAAACTACCGCTGGGCCATATTTTACAAGCCATTCAAACCTACCTTCAAGGGTTCTGCAAAGAGTAAGGACTTTGAAGGCAGTTGGATATATCAAAGGCTCTACTATGCATCTTCCTCTTCCCTCCTGATGAAAATCACAGAATTATAAAACTAAGATGATGAGAAGTGAGGAAGAACGACTGAATTTTTCCATATGGTTATTCAGAAAAGGAAACAGCTTTTTTTTTCTTTTCTGACACATTGTTCCAAAGGATCTGTAACTAACAAACCAATCCAGCACATTGCTGGTTCCCTGGCTCTGTGACTCAGAAGCCACTTTTCTCTCCAACATATTAAATGTCAAGTAAAATATCTCTGATAAGACAGAAAAAATTTCTTCAGGAAGCTTGGCTCCTATGTGAGTGCTTCTCCTGTGCAAATGAGCCACGTACTGTGGTGCTGCCTTTTAGGTGGATTGCTAACCTGTAAGAGAAACATCTACTCAAGACTGTGGAAAGCAGCATAAATCATGGAGGCCGTATCTTAGTCCTCACCCATGTGAGGTTTCGCCCATGTGATCACAGTGTATGTCAAAGACAGAAAAACCAGAAAGAAACACAGCAATGGGGGGAAGGAAAAGAATTACAGCAATGTCAAAGACAGAAAAACCAGAAAGAAACACAGCAATGGGGGGAAGGAAAAGAATTACAGCGACGTTTTTATTCATATGTAGTATGCAGATTCTAGTGCCTAAGAGCTCTGATGGAAAGCTTCTGTCTATACCAAAATGCATGGGTTCTAGGGTTGCCCTAATGAAAAAAGACAGTTTTTATCCACCATGTATCATTTGCCCCGATTTCACAGTGCTCTAAGGCTACGACCTCTAATGTGAAAGCAGATGTAATATTTAGAGTTAGTTTCTTGCATGACTCTGAAAGAAGGGGAGGAGGAAAGAGGGAAAGAATTATATGAGGACCGCACTTTGCTTTTCTTTTTTATAACAGATTATTTTCTTTAAGAGAAGCACGAGCTATGATTAAAGTGGCAATATAATTGCTGAATTTTTGTGCCTCTAACACCTGCAAAGGAAGCACGTTGACAAGAAACCCTCCACAACCCAATTATTCCATGCAGGTTTCATCCACCCAAAAAGCCATCCTCAAAATAGAATGGAACTTTTCTCCTTCACGGATCTGGTAGGTGCCTTCCACAAAGTAACCAAGAACCTAAATAGCATTGTTTACCGTTATTCTCAACAAGCAAAATTTAAATAAGATCCAAGGTTTTTAACGCATAATTTCCGAACTTTAGGTGTCAATTACTTAATGGTGCATTCAGCTTATATTGCACATCTGGACAGGAGGCTACAAAGGAGTAAGATCGATAAGGGATGGCAAACTCTGTTTCCAAAAGTGGGAGAACAGATTGGATAACTGGTCTTTCCGGTTTTGAGGAACATTTTAATTCAACTGAAAAAAAAAGGGAAAATGAAACACATTCAAGATTCCCACTAGCTAGGAATGCGACGAAGTTAGAATGTATATCTTGAAGAAGAGTAAATAAATAGAGAGCTGGGGAAAAAAAGAAATCCAGGGAAGAGTCTTCCTTAGGAGGCTAAAAAATTAAGCAGTACTTTAAAAATAGCAATAAGCTCAGTCCTTTCTTATATATTTTTAACCAAAGTCATTTAGAGTTACACATCATAGGTTGAAATAGTAAGATTCTCATATTTTTTTACATACCGGTGTCTCAGGAGTAAGCATCTACAAGGGGTCATTTTGGGAAATACAATCCTTTCCATCAAGCACAACTGTGGGGACAAAACGGTCAATCTGAAATGGATTACCATGCGACATGTACAAAGCAAATGACAAACCAGGATGCATTTGTCATCATCCCCAGTTGGGGAAAGATTGGCATGGAAGTAGGATTGATATGGGAAGGTTTCCAGGTGATGACCCTTGACCTGAGCGGTCAAGAATGGAAAGGGCATGAATCACAGGAAGGGAGGATGGAAGGCTTGCAAGGAAGAGAATCAGCATCAGCCAAAGGAATGGAAATAGGTTACAACAAATTACACTTGGGGAACGGCTGAGGCTAAAGACCCAGGACAGATATGTGAATATTAAAGCTACCATTAATTGAGTGCTTATCCCATGCAAGACTCTATGCACATATTTCCTTCTGTTTTTTTTTTTTTTTCTAATTTAATTTTAATAAAACTGAGCTTCAGGGCTCAGACCCAGATCGCTCGTTTGTGTTAGCCACCCCCCACTCCCTAGCTGATCTCCTACAGTCTCATGGCTTTAGTCCCACCTGTACACTGATGACTCCCATCTCTCTCTTCAGCCTGGATGCTTCCTCCAACTCTAGACTAATACGTCCAACTGCCTGTTTGACATTTCCACCTGGATGTCTAAAGGTTACCTCAGACTCAACCTGTTTAAATCCAACCTCCTGATTTCTGTCCACTCCCCCCCAAACCCAAAGCTAAACAACAAAAACCTCTCCTCCCTCCCTCATCTTCAAAACACATCCAGGATCAGACCACTTTGCACACCTCCATTTCTACCAGCCTGTATAAGCCACCACTGTCCCCTGCATCACTGCTGCAGACTCCTGAAAAGGATGGATGTGAACCTCCCCTCCAGCGACCCTCGGAGTCTGTGCATTCCAACCCTGTCCATGTGCAGGACAGGCCCCAGTTACAGACACTGTTGTCTCAAGTGGTGACCAAGATTTAAGAGTGATTCTTGGACAGGTGACAACAGAAACAACACAGGCTGAGGGCGGATGTGAGAGGAAAACTGCAGGGCAGGCCTGATGGGGACATCTGAGGACATAGAAACAAAAGAACCTGAACCTTTAAGGAAAATCAAGTCCTAGGTCAAATGTCCCCTCACGGTTAGCCTTTTTTGACTCCTCAGCTGGAGTTCAAGACCTTATTTACAACTTGAGTCATATTACTAGAGGCCCAAGCCGAGTGCTGCCCTCACCAGACTTTGAACTCATTTTGGGCCCCGGCACCTGATACAGCATCTGGGACCTGGAAAGCCTTTGGCAGACATGTGCTGGAGACATAACATGGTGTCATGGAAAGTGCATTAGGAGCATGAAGAAGGGAGTGGAAGAGCAAATTAAGACTTCACTTGGTGGGGGGGGGGGGTAGCAGGGGGGTCACCTGGGTGGCTCAGTGGGTTGCGCATCTGACTCTTGGTTTCGGCTCAGGTCATGATCTCATGGTTCATGGGATGGAGCCCCATGTCAGGCTCTGCACTGACAGTGCAAATCCTGCTTGGGATTTCTTTCTTTCTTTCTTTCTTTCTTTCTTTCTTTCTTTCTTTCTCTCTCTTTCTCTCTTTCTTTCTTTCCCTCTCTCTCCCTCTCTCAAAACAAATGAATAAACTTAAAAAAAAAAAAAAAGATTTGCGAAGTGAGGTTTCAGAGATAGGAAAAAGTATTTGAGTTTATCCAGGAAGGTAACACTGATGGCCAGGCAAGTACAGCAGGGGTATGGCACCGCAGAGGCAAGCCTTGGAGGAAAGGAAGGCAGGGGTGTGATCCTGAAAAGTAGGTTAGCCTGGGAAGCTACAGGAAGCAGCAGAGTCAAAGGAAGAATTTTCCCTCTCCCCAAGAGGTGGGGGGTGGGGGACAGGGGATGTTTTAAAGAAAAGAGGGTGAGCCAGGCAACAGATAGAAGTTGCCCTAGAGGCTGTGGTTGGCTTGATGGGTGTGAGGCCCAGGCAAGCTCATACCTGCAGTTCTTAATCTTTTCATCCTCAAGGACCTAGTAAATTACTGAGCTCCAAAAGGAGGGAAGAAGGCCAGAGGCTTCACAACCAGAGGTTAAACTTGAACCACTCACTCACTGAGGTGTGAGCCAAGAAGTTAATGCGGTAGGAAGAGCAACACTGTCGAATGCTGTAAGACAAACCCAGGTTATTACTTCAGTCCTTGAGGTTCCAATTAACTTCCCATCAAGAGGCGCCGGGGCTCGGCTTCTCGCTCCGTGCCAGCCACCATGCCAACGTCTGCGGCGGCACTCAAGGGAAATTCGGCTGGAGAGTGGATCTCCATCGCCTCGATGAAGGCAGAGAGGAAAAGCCACTCACGGTGGATACCCACCTCGCTTTGCCAGGCCTCAAGGAGAAAACCGGGGGAAGCACAGAATATAAGTAAAACCCCAACACCTTTCTTTTCCTTTCCCTGCCCATCACTCGTAGCCCCTCCTCACTAGAATGTAAGCTCCTTGAGAGCAGGACTTGGTCCCTCACTGCTGGATGCGAGCCTGCAGGGAGCCTGGCACGCGGTGGACGCTCGGTGGAATACTGAATGGACTCGGCTCAGTCCCTCTTCGTCTCTGGGCGCTGGAGGGTGCCACCACTGGAGCCTCCAGGGAGGGCTGAGCTGGGAGAATCAGAAGACTTCTCCTGAAGGTCCCGGTGGGGCTGCCTGCGGGCCCGAGCGGAGGGCTCTGAGCGCGGTCGGGGAGGGGAGTCGGGTCTAAAGGCCCACGACTGCACCGTTTGCAACTGACCTTCCGGCGGGGACGCCCGCGCGGGGCGCAGCAGCCCGGCTCCGGCGTCCCGCTGCCGCCGCCCTCCGGAGGCGCTCGGCGCCCGCTGCGCACGTAGGTCACCTGCCTCCTGCTGGCGCCTCGGGGCGGGCCGGGCGCGGGCGGCAGGTGCGGCCCGGGCGGCCCGGGAGCCGGGCCCGGCGGGGCGCTACGGGCCGGGGGCCGGGGCCCGGCGCGGCGCAGCTCCGCGCACAGTCGCAGGCCGAGCAGCAGCGCGGCGCCGACCACACACCGGCGCAGGACGCCGCAGCCCCTCCCGGGCGGCCTCTCCCGCGCCATGGCAGGGGGGCCGGGCCTGGGGCTAAGCTCGGCGGCCCGCACGCCGCGCCCGTCCGGCAGCGAGGATGTGGCCCCGCGGGCCCGAGCCGCCCACGGTGGGAACTCCCCCGCGGGCCGGGGCGCGGGCTCGGACCCGCCTCCCTCCCCGCGGTCCAAGGAAGCCTCGGCGTAACCTTATCCTGCCCGACCGAGCGCGCCGGCCGCTGGAAGGGGTGAGGGGCGGCGTGCCGGGTGGGGTCGCGGAGGTGCAGGAGGCTCGGCGGGGCCAGAACCCGGGCTCCGGGGGGGTCCCCGAGGAGGTGGGGGGGGGGGCTCCACCCCGGCCTCCGGCGCCAGGCAGAGTTGAAAAGCTACATGGCCAGAAAAAGCGCATTCCTAACGGGGTCCTGGTTGGTAACTTCATTTTGTAGCATTAGTGTTGTTGAAGAAACACAGGAGGTAGGTGAGCTGCTAGGTTTTGCTACACGGAACAAGTTCTGATTGTCAAGCAGTTTGTGCCATTAAGCACAGCATAAAAATATATCGCACTTAGGTTCGGGTTTACAACTTCTCTCCCTCAAGAAAGGGGGGGGGGAGGAAATAGCACTCGATACAAAATAATCAAATTAGAGCTATTCCATTTCTAAATTCTGCCCGAAGCCAATCCATGCTTTCTCTCCGTGTTATGAAATGTGTGGGGGTGAAGGAGAGGGAAAGAGCCAGCTAAGACATCTGACAGCAGGGAGAGAGAACAGAAGTTACCATGGCATGATGTAAATCAAATTAATTTAGCTCCAAACACACACACCTCCCTGCTGTCTTGCAGAGATACAGAGGGACAAATTTATCTTTAGGCAAAATGCTCCCCAGCTGGTATTTCCATCACCACCTTGACCTTAATTAATCAGACTGAACGCTCACAGCCTGAAGTCCGGTGTTGACTGTTCATTTCCAATGGTTACAATTCTTTCCCATAACCTGTTTGAGGTTTGGGCTTGGGGTTTAAGGTTTGGATTTGGGTTTGTTTTCTTTAGCTGTGGCCACTTCTTTTTATGTTCTATGCTTCTATTTTCCATACTTATACATGAGACTACCCCTGCAGTCCTATTCTCTCCCCTAACTACCCACAGCTTGGACAACAGAAACCAAATATGGAGTCCCCTTCCCCCACTCCCTGAATCTCAGGAATTTTCCACAAGGAGCCCTCCTCTCTAAAACCTCTGTAGCTTAAGAAAGAGCCAGTCTATTCTCTGTCACTGTACAAAGCACTTGGGCTATTTTTCTCCACATCTAACAACACAATGGAGTCCATTCCCTGGGCCACACCAGTCTTCAGGCTCCCGAGTGTTTCATTATGATTGACTCTTGTTTTTTTTCTTAGATGTAGCCCTGGGGCTATTGCAGATGGGCTTTGTTTTAAGGAATCCAAGCAAGTAACATTTCCCTGACACAAATTTTTAGAGAAAATCTCACATTCTGTGACTATTTAAATAGTCAGACTTGACCTATGTGTTGGATCAGAACCCTGTCTTGCAGAAGCTGTGAGACTTTGGACAAAGTACTTAACCTCTCTCAGCCTCCATTCTCTGGTGTGTAAATAGACCTATATATCTGGTAGGATTACAAAGATTGCATAAAATATTAAATGTTCAGTAACTTAAATAATGCCTGGCTCACAGAAGCTACTCAATTAATGGTATTTTTACCATTAAAGAAAATCCTGGATGTTATCATGAAAAATGAAATTTAAGCATTGATTCTAAAGTAGGTAAATGTAAGAAAGTATAAGGAGATTTATAAATATCTTACACATTGTCTGGCATCAGGAGTATCCAACAGTTGCAAGAAACAACGATTAAGGCTCACAGATATACTTCATTAAGTTGTGTAATTGTGTAAGGCTATTTTTTAAATTTTTTTTTTAACATTTATTTATTTTTGAGACAGAGACAGAGCATGAACGGGGAAGGGGCAGAGAGAGAGGGAGACAGAATCGGAAGCAGGCTCCAGGCTCTGAGCCATCAGCCCAGAGCCCGATGCGGGGCTCAAACTCACGGACCGCGAGATCGTGACCCGGGCTGAAGTTGGACGCTTAACCGACTGAGCCACCCAGGCGCCCCTGTGTAAGGCTATTTTTTTAATGTTTATTTATTTTGAGAGAGAGGGAGCACATGCACACGTGCACATGCGAGCAAGGAAGGGGCAGAGAGAGAGAGAGAGAGAGGGAGAGAAAGAATCCCAAGAAGGCTCCATGCTGTAAGTGCAGAGCCAGACACGGGAAACTCACCAACTGTGAGATCATGACCTGAGCCGAAATCAAGAGCCTGACACTTAACGAACTATGCCAGCCAGGTGCCCCAGTAAAGCTGTTTAAGACATGATGCACATTGTGCTTGATAAATCTGGATCACCAAAGTCTGGTGTAGACTTTGCTAGAAGTTTTATTTTCTATGCAACCAACACAGTGCTGGCTAAAGAGGTAATCTTTGGAATATTACAAAACCACTAACTTAAGCCCTCTGCTCATCTGTTGAGTTACTCTCCAGGGGGGGAGGGGGACATAAGGAGGATCCTATATTATGAAAATGGGGATATTTAATAAGGCTCTGGACTGGGGTTGGGACGGGTTACACAGAACAGTGTAGCTCTTGAAGAAAATGGGCAAGATGACCTCATATTTTCCCTTATCTCATTTCTATGATTCTCTAATAATGTTTCCATTATGAGAAAAAATCCAAATAAAGTACAACATTTAAATGCCCTTTTCCCTCATCTTTTACAATGGTCCCTACATGTTTATTACTAATGAAAAGGAACTGTTTATATGTATGTAGCATCATTAATTTTCTAGGAAGAATTCCCCCATTTTTAACTTCCGCACATTTCCCTGTGTCGTGGATTTTAATGAATAGTGAAATAGGTTAGTTGGTAGGCGGCAGAGGAAAATCTAACTGATCACTGTCTTAGCTGACAAGCCATCTTTCATTCACGACATCTGCTTTTCTCATGGAGTTGAACCTGTCATGTTCCTTTCTGGATATGTTTCAAAAATGCAGATAATCATTAACCACGGAGTCATAGGTTGGTTACTTAAATGTGCAGGTCAGTAAACCATGAAAGCAGTTTTCATCAGATCACAAATTATATCCTTCCCAAGGTCTCAGCCAGCAAAATGAGTAAAACAGAACATTTTTGCCGCTAACCTCCCAGACACCATGCATTTAAATGAGTACACATGCTGTAAAGTGTAGTGGTTCTCAGTCCAGGGTGATTTTGCCTCCCCAAGGACATTTGGCCATTTCTGAAGACATTTTTGGGTGCTACAATGGGTGAGGATGAGGGGAAGATGCAAGGGGCATCTAATGAGCAGAGACCAGGGATGCTGCGAGATCTCATCCAGGGCAGAGGATAGCCTTCCACAGCAAGTAATTATCCAGCCCCAAATGTCAGTAGAGCTGAAGTTGAGAAGCCCTGTTGTAACAATAGATGTTCATATGGCAACTTTTAGTTACAGACTGTTGGGAGAGAACACAGAAGCTGAAAGACAGGGATCCTCACCTCTACAAAGTGGTTATTTCCCTTTCACTACATGAAGTATCTTGCCTGAATTAAAGTAATCGGATTTGGAAAGGAATAGAACTAGAATGTCTGGCATCAACATCTTCCCCCACGCACCCCATCCCCACCGTCTTTTCTATATGTAATACATGTTCATTGAGAAAAAGATGTCAACAGTCACATACCACGATTCAGAGATAGCTGCCCTGTCAGACTTTTTCCTATGCACCTAGGTACATAGTTTACAAAAATGAAATCACATTATACGTATTTCTTAATAATCTGCTTTTGTATATGGTACAAATACTTACATATTAAACAATGTGATGTCTGGGATTTGGTTAGAAACAATCCAGTGGAAGAGGTGGGAGATAACGGGGTGTATAAATGAAGCAAGACTAACTTTGAGTCCATAATTGTTACCTGGATGATGGGGTTCACAGATCTCTATTATTGAGCATGTTTGAAATTTTCCATGATAAAAATGTCATTAAACAGTAAGCTATTAACCAATAGCATCATTTTTAATGGCCATATGTGCTAAAACGTAGCCAGTCTTCCACTGTTGAACGATTAGATCATTTCCAAGCTTTAGTATTCTAAACAATGCTGTGATGGACATCTTTACCTGCTATGGATCAGAGGTAGACTGAGAGAGAAAGAAAGAGGTCAAGGATGATTCCCAGGATTTTCCTGAATAATTGGAAGAATGAAGCTGCTATTAACGGAG